>NW_028277176.1:17986666-18300833 GCF_051122295.1 Plectrocnemia conspersa
TGTATGAATTATTAATGGATTCCCTCATGTATTATTATACCTATTTATTTCTTTGATAAAGAATAAGGGAGTTTCTGTATGAGTGTGTGTATATAAAATGTTGCATGATTTAGGACCGCCAGAAGAAAAGCATTACCGTAGAACAATCTTGACAATGCTCTCGACAGTGTCTCATTCTTCTCCATTGCGCTCTCATTTACCTTGTGATATGCAAATGAAACACTCAAAAAGTTCAAAGCTCGGCACACTGTCTCAATTCATACAGAGCAACTTCCTGAAAAGGCAGCTTTCAGGAAGCTGCCCCTTTGATGCACGCCCCCTTTGAATCTACAATGCTTTCCGACACCTTATTCCACTTACTATCTTTGATTGCAAATATTTGCATGCAAATGTTTGCATAAGGTTATCGGCTGTATGCTTAAATGTTGCTTTCTTTGACTTGGATGGTCCTAAGAATATATGGACTAGATTAAAATCCGCTGTGAATAAAATGTGCATGGAAAAATAATGCTGACATTTTATATTCTGAATTTGTATATAGATAGTGTTTTATAAATATATTAAGCTTATAAAAATGTACATGTTTTTTTCTCACATTTTTCTTGCATTATTGGTAGATAAAGAAAAAAATTATATTGCTTTGAAAAAACAATATTTTTCACTGATAAAACTAATTTATTAGAAGTTCATAGCACATGTAGCAAAATAACTTATTAACGAGTAATTTTCTCGTAAAAGTATTCGAGATATTAATTATACATAATAATACACCATTCTTTTAAATGTTAAATTTTTTTTTAAGAGTACATAATCTGATCAAAATATTTAAATCATAAACTTATAGTGGTATGCAACTATATATTTAGGATACAACTAAATTGGTAGCTTTTTTAAATTACTGATTGATTAAAAAGAGATTGTTTAGCCTAAATAAAGTTATGCTAAGTTGCGTGTTTTGTAATTTTGCATTTTTTGTTATTTAAACTGTGTATAATTTATTTACTAAAATTTTGTATAAATATACATTTTATAAATGTCGAAGAACGCGAATAAAATAAGGTCAAAGGGTGAAAATATGATTTGATATTATTTACAAAGACTGAATCATTGCAATATCAGTTAACAAATAAATCGTTTAGAGTACGTTAAAATGGTTCAGTGAATACGTTACTAAAAGTTTCAGGGGCTTTTCAAAGGACTACGAAAAATGTTATACTAAAGGGAGCTGTCAAATCAAACTGTTTTCGAGAAATTCCAGTTTTGGGTTTCAGAACGTCTTCAAGAATCACCATCACGTCCTCTTTCTATGACTTTTATTGTTAGAACGTACGCACTACTCGACTCGCCTATGATTGTCGCCTTTCGGCTTCTAGTTCTAAATGCGCTAGCATCATACATTGATATATTTAATGTCAGCTACGAGGAGCAGGTCCGGTTATTTTCATTTAATTTTAATATTTTATTTCCCTTTTTACTATTTTATTAGTTTTATGTTTTCTTTTTAAATGTATTTTTTTATTACAAATTATTGTTTATTTTTTACTATCTTGACGCATATAATTTAATAACAAATAAATTATTATGTTTCATTATTTTGCCTAATGCTTTAAATATTGTTATTCAGACATAATTATAAACCATCTACAAAGTTGCGCTCAATGCACACAATTCACAATTAGTAATTGTTGGGTGTCCTTACCGACTTCGAACGTTTGTAAGGCCTCGGTGGGTAGCCAGTGTTGCCAGAGTTCTTTGAGGCTGACAAAGGCGTCCGGTTCTTCGTGTCCTAGCACAGGAAATACGAATTGCGAACTAAAAGTCCTGCTGAGCAAATCGGTCAAGTTGCGTAGCAGGGGCATGAGAAGGTTCTTATCCGACTTCCACACCGTCTTGGAGATTGCATCCCTGAAATTAGAAAAAAATATGTCATTTAAAAGATTGACCTTTGAAGTTTCAAATTATAACTTTGCTCGGTCAACCTTAAGACCTTTTGTTGGTTTTGGTATAATAATGTCTGCGCGGCACGAGCCTAAAATGGAAAATAAATGATCGTCTGTGATGTATAATAAATCTGGCCCTGCGTTGCCCAAATCGACGTGTACGACTTAAATTTATGTAGCCAAGTTTTCAAATTAAAAATTGAACGAGTCGTGGGCGGCCTCGGCTTAATGGCACGTAATAGAGACGTTTATGTACCGACAATATACATATATTTGATTAACAAAATTTATATTTATTTAAAAAGAATCAGATATTACATTTTTTTTTATATTACTATAATTTTATAACTCGCTTAACTGACGTTTTTTTATTTATATCGTATTCTTTAACACTTGAGCAAATACAATATTTTTTTTTAAATTACTTTTATCTTATTGTAAAAGCTTAAGATGTTTTGCTTATGTGACAGAATTTTTCTTGTGAACAATTTTAGGTAACAATATTGCGAGCCAACCTAATTTAAATTATTTTATCTATATCGCAATATTTATTTATAATATTATTAGATAATTTATAGAACATGCGCCAACTTTTTATTTTCATTCCTATTATATTTCAAGATAATATGTATAACTATTAAATTCAGTTTTTTGGAATATAAATTTCATTTAGTTGATTTATACTTTTACAAAATATCTATTTATTCAAAATTGACAGTTAGACATAATTTACATTTATTTTTATTAAGTTAGAAATAGATACAAAGCTATATTATCTCTCGAATAACGATTAGCTAAAATAAGTCTTTGTCTTATTAAATATTTTCTGAGCCCTCCCGTGGGCTGTGAGTGACACTTGCTGGTCAGTAGCAAACTAATCGTGCTGTCTTTAGTAATACCACCATAAAACTTATTTGTTAAACTAGGGCCATCGAGATGAATTTGTCCATAGGCTTATCTTTAAATTTGAAGTTCATTTAATTTGTATGTTTTAATTACAATTTATATAAATAATTTTTTTTGTAATAAATTTACATAACCGGTTTTTGCTTTTTTTTTGAGGCGATTGTTGGATAACATGACTGATGGTTGGACGATGTGACAAAAAATGCAGGAGGAGGTGAAGCACATTCTTGGAGGAAGCAAAAACCCATCTTGGGTTGTCTGCCTAATAATAATGATGTAAATCATTAAAATAAAGGTGGACAAGCAAATATATATTTATATAAAATGTAAATTCATTTATTAATTCAAGATAAATTATCGTAATGGAATATAATGCTTGTAGAACAAAAACGTTTTTCTTTACTAAACTAAAATAAAGTAGAGTGGGATTTAGTAGAAATACGTAAACAAATAAATGTTTTTATGAAGCTACGCGTAATATTATATATAGGCCAATCATGTAGGTTTGTATACTTCAAATAACAATATTACATGACACATAAAAAAATACAAGCTTCCGTGTATAAAAGGTTTTCTTTTATTGGAAATACTATTTGTATTATCATACTAACTATAATAAATAAGAAAATATGTATTTTTCTTGTTAAAATAAGTGTAGTACTTGGATGTTTTCGATCGGCAAAATTACACTAGAATTCATCTCAAAGATTCATATTTCAGCCTCGTGCCTCTCAAAGCATTCCTCGGTGTGTCAATTCCTTTAAAATTATTTTGTGGCGTGACATGGTAAGAGACGAACGATACTACATTATTCTCTATCGCTACGCCTTCGTTGACAGGTTAGTTTCGCAAACGTTCGACCGGTTTTCCCCGCACACGGAAAACTCGGCAGGGGTGTGACCGTGGCGTGACGCCACGGAAAAGCGCCGCTCACTATCGACACGGAAAATCTAAACAATTTTTAAATCTTATTTGCATGATAACAACATAAATGGAGATCTGCGGCGGCGATAATGCAAACTGGCATGTGATGTATTGAGACCTTTTCGACAGCGGTATATATTTTACGACCGATGCACAGTGGAGCCAAATTATCAATACAGTTGATAAATACAAAAAAAAATATTATTAAAAAAATATTTTTTATTCTTATGTACTAACTACATGAAGGTGTTATTATAATCATAATTTAAAAATCAAAACTTTATTAGGAAAAAAAGGCATATTGTTGTGCCGCGTGTCGTCGTCGAACAACGACGATGATATATAGCACGTGTGGATGTTGAACAATCACATAGAGTAAAAGTGGTAGAGTGGTAAATAATAAATAGGCATAGACCGCTTGTTTTTATTTTGTTTATTTGACCATAGTCCCTATATATTTGTTCCTATCTGTCAATACTATTTATATTTAAAACTTCATAACTTATAAGCATTTATTTATCAGCTCTAAAGTAATAGTGCAAAAAGACTTTCAAAAAGCATTTAAAGTAGTTTCTGACAAGCTACTTCTTCGGAAGTTTAGCGACTTCGATTTATTTACCGGTCTTGTTTGCTCTGCTCTTTTTGCTTCTCATAAAATAAATACATGAGACCATAAATAATAATTGATCATTTATTTTATCCTGAAGATCTAAAAGTGTTTTCGAGTATTCGCACAAATTCAGATTTACGCTCTTTACATAAAGACTGTGAAAGTTATTGGTCCATATTTGATTACCTTTCATCATCGTTAAGTATCACGATATCAAATTTTTAAAATCCTTTTCCCTGGATAAATGATCTTATAGTCTAGGTGGAAGTGTTTTCAGCAAATATACTTTTATTAATGACTTAGGAGGAAAGTTTTTTATGCACATCGCTTAAATTCACGATTTTGCGCGGCTTCGTTATACGGAGCGCGTGTCACGTTTTAATTTATGGGCAATTCACATTTTGTAGCGTCCTCGAATATAGCTCTATTCTCTGTGTGCAGTAAAGTACTTTATGTTTTTAAAGAGAATTCAAATATTCTTTTTATTGTATCTCTAAGAGTACGGGTATGCAAAAGTACTATTGGTACTTCTACCATTTTTTACCCATTGCCAGAGCGGCCATCTGTAAGTTTCACTTTTAAGGAATAAACTCATTTCGCAGTGTGTCTAAGAAGCGATGCAATTAGCCCACCAACATCCTCGTCTGCGATTTGCCAGAGTTGTCCTAAACCGGCAATGTAAAAGATGTGATACTTGGTTACAAAAAATCAGATATAAGAACATGTTTTAGAGACTCAATATAAATACAATTTCTGAAAAATTAATAATATTTTCAATGAATATTATGTAAATTCATTATTAAAACACAAGTCTGTTAAATAAATCGAAGAACATGTTTTTATATAAAAATATATATTATTATTTTTTTCTTTTGAGAAATAGTTAAAAATAAATATAGTTGCATGTTTTAATAAACACACAAACTTACCATATTTAACTGAATAATCTTGTGATTTGACTTATTATAAATTATGAGACGATTAAGGACGTTCGGCCGCACAGTGCAGCAGTTTCACTTTCTGACCAATGCGTGTCTTGGCTAGTTCCTTGGACCGCATGCTGATTTACATTTTCATACAATCATAGTAAAACGTATTACGTATTATTTTTTTTCGACCCATTAGGAGTACCCTTGCTTTCGGCGCTGAAAGAATTTTCGTGTACCTCATATAATAACGGTTTTAGGGTCGGTATGTAACATACATATATTTGTACTCGTGTATACATATATGGTACGATTCGTAATTGGCTCGATGAAAACGAATAAATAATTTCGTTAATGTGTTTCTGAAATATAGAATCTAATTTCCTGCAATTTTTGTTTATTTTCGTTATATGTATATAAAAGCGCATCAATTTCTTTTCGAGTATTTTAATATTATTTCACGAGCTCTTGTTTATAAAACAAAACAGTTTATGTGTTATTATTTTGAATAATTTAATACTACAGTTTTTATACGCAATTTTTTAACAACTATGCATGTCTAATAATATGGATTAGTGAACATAAACCGTAAAAGGAGTTTTCTTGTCGGCTTTTCATAACTTTCCAGTTAAAATTATAGAATGTTTCAAAGAGTGCTTCTAATTATAAATAAGGTTTCGAAAAGGGCTTCTTATTAGGTCCTTTTAATTTAAATTATTGTCGTAGTTACCTGCTCAAGATTCTTGGTTCATGGAATGTAACATAATTTAAATATATATTTTTTAAATATATGTTAATTTATGTTGCACTATCTAGTGCTCATTACTGCTAGTAATGATATTTTTATACTGTAAATTAAATTTAAATAGCTATTATGTGATTTAAATTTGTAAAAATAACAGCTAACTACGCATTTTTATGACATCGTTAAATAAACTTGATGTATTTTTGCTTTTATCTAGTTTGAGCTTTAGTACACCTTGAAACACGACATAAAACGTGTAACCTCTGAATGTACATAACACTGTATAAAAGATATGACTTTAACAGAATATGTATATTAAAAATAAAATTAAATAATTCATGAAATTTAGTCAGAAAATGAAACCAAATATGCCTGTAAAAATGTTTTGTAAAAAAATATGGAATAGTATATAACTGAAATACAATATATATAATTTACTTTTATAAATGACATGTTTATTTATGTCATCAGGTAAAAATATAAATAAAGAAAAAAGCAAATTATTTTATCTGTGTAGTAAAAAATGATAGAGTTACCCAATTTATCGAGTTACTCAGATGCATTGAGATGCTATATTTTTTGTATATAAAAGCTATGAAAAAAATACCTGAAATCATCAAATTATTTTTCATTAAGACCTAGCTATTGTGGCTTATAATTCTTTACGAAAATTATTCTGAAGTTTTTTTCTTTGTGGTTTAATATTAAATATATGCATAAGGTTTATAAACGTCAACATATTAAATTCTAAAATAGAATTTTCGATTTAAGTAACCTATTTATATTGTGTGCAATATTCGAAAAAATAATATTAATTGATAAATATATATTTAATCAAATGGCTTTAAATGTAACAACAATTAGGGCTCTTAAAGTATTATGTGAACCGTTTTAATGTAGCTATTATTGAACAATAAGGTTATTTTTAGACGTGATTTGGTGCCACGTCACCGCAAACGTATTATTCTTCATCAATCTTGGTCAAATTTCTCATTATGAGCGATCAATAACAATTTCCACTACACACACACACACAAAACACACCATTAACTAACAACCACGTGAATTACCATTTGAACATTTTAAGTTTTTATCGCAATTAAGTTATAAAATGAAATAAATATTTGTAAACATTCTAAGTATTTAAAAAATAATTGGAAAAGTATTTTATTTTATTTTAATCAGTGCTAGCTAGCGTGTATAGTATATTGGTGTCTTATTTAGTTATTTTTCTATTCGCCAAAGGCAGCAGGAGCTTTCATCCGACAAAATCGGAAAAAAAGGAGTAGAGATCTCTTGTATAAAGCTCGCCTTCGCCGACGGTATATCCGCTCGATGCCCCTTGATTGCCGATCGTGCCAAGGAATCGGGGGTGAAACGGATTTCTTGTTAGTTTCACCCCTTCGCCTTCTATACTTTTCTAATGAAAAAACTAAAGAGTTCACTAATGGCCTTTCTATAAGCCCTTTCTTTTTATATTTTTCCTATTATCAAAGACCCGGGCGCAAACACAACCCGCAACAAATTACTGTGACTGGACTTAATAGTTACTATACATGCATATATGAATTAAATATTATTTTTATATGAAACATGTGTTAATTAAGTACTTAAACATTATTTGGAAACAATTGGTAAAAGAGGTATATACATAGATTGAATCATGCATAATAAATAACGTACTATATCTAGGAAACTCGATCTCTATAGAATATTGCTTTATATTGAACCGTAAGCCAGTATTATTGGCATTGAATAGAATACGCTTAATCAAGTGATTAATCGCTAACCGAATAAACAATCTAATTTCGAAGACTAGCATTTGGAAAACTAATTTATACATACGTAGGTGTACATATAAATACATGTACTAATATTGATTTTTAATATTAATAATTTTTCAATAAATTCTATAGATATTTACTTATTTTAATATAATATAATTTTTAATAAAAAAAACAGTTGTTTCAGATACTTATTCTTGGAATTTAAAGCTCTTGAGTTTTATAATTTAAGACCTTTTTTATGATAACAAACGGTATTCCAAGAATATGTAAAACAGTATATTTTTCTGATTGTTATACATTTTTTTTAACAAAACACAAAGTATCGATATAAAAATTTATATTTTATTTTGCAAAAAGCTAACTGTATATTGATTACGTTTAATTAATTTAAAGCTCATACATAAAAATGTTATATTTTTATTTCCAAGAAATATTTTTTTTTAATAAAATTTGGTATGTTTATTACATTTACTTGTATCGCTTATTATAGCAAAATATTTATTACAAATAATTTATATTTGTTTTTCATAATATAAGTTTAGAAGAAAATACATCTCTCAGGCTTCATACACATTTTTGTCTCACTTGATTAAATTCCAAATAATAATTATTGCTGTATCGTGCTATGGAATTTTATATGCATATTAAATATATTTTTTTAAATTAGAAAAATCTAATCAAAAATTGTATTTATAATAGAAAAAAAATTGTAAATGTAGGGTTTCGCGATAAGCAGATTAGATTTAATACATCCATTTACAATATATTATTATCTATCATCTATACACATAGTAAATATTTAAAAATATATGAATGTGTGGATGTACGTTTCGACATTAAGAACTCCTAGGCTCCTAGGGTTGCTGATGACATATAAAAACCCATATTGGTATCGAATCCATAGTTTTCGGGGTCGCTGAGATTAATAGTGATACTCCAAAAGTCATTTAAGTACAAGTTAGCCCACCATCAGAATAGGGGGTGAGAAGGAAAGAAAAATAAACTGTTAAAAATAATCAAATTTGATGTCGAATCTATAGTTGACAGTCCATGTGACATTTTAGCCAAAATTTTATGATTATATTTAAAGATTAAGATTAATAAAACCCTAGCATTGCCAGGGTAATAGGTAAATATTTTATTATTGTTAGTATTATATATCAACTAATTTCTAAGTATTTGAAATGATAAATACTAATTACTAATAGTTGTTTTAAAACTTTAAGGAAAGTATAATCATTAAAAAAAGTTAAATTTTATATTAACAAATAATGAATATCTAAACTCACATAATAAATCGTAGGAGATTGAATTTTTGCTTGCATTGTTAATTTTAATATGTTAAATAAAGAATATAGGTAGTTTTGTTTTGAATTTACAAAATGTACAAAAAGTAATCATCGGTTACCTTAAAACTGATTTTCATTAGCTTATTAAGATATGGGATCTTCAGACAAAGCAAAAAAACAGTGCGTTTAAGTTTTTTTTGCTAATATCGTCGCGATATTTTTAATTGATAATTATAAAAAGATATGATAAACTTTATCAATTTGTGTATTTGAAAACTTAAATACACAAATAGATAAATCGCAAAAACAATGATATTTTTTTATTTAATTTTCTGTTTTACTCACATGTAAAATAGTGTTTGTATACAATACAATATTCTTATTTCAATAGTGAATTTAATTAAAAATATGTGCATATGTATATTTCCATGAATTAGACTTACTTTTTAATGATACGTTATACTCATATATAGATTTTTGTGTGGCGAAGTTGCCAAAGGCCACTTTTCACTTTTGGTGGTAAACAGTTTTGCTAAACAACGCACCAGCCGGTGGCTTTTTTTCTTTGACTTTTTAGCTTTTATGGCCCAGCGGCCGCATTTTTCTTTCTTTTCAATATATCAGCTCTAGCGGAAGTCGGCCGCAATCGTTGTGTTTAGCTTATAAAATTTAATGCCACTTTTCGTGAGCAATGCCCATTAGGGTCGGCTCACCTAAATAACGATGTATTTACACTTCTTTTTATATGTGGTATGAATTTATTTATATACAGACACACACGCGCGTATCTACGAGGATACCGTAATAAATTCAAGCGCCATTTCCTTAATGCAAAATGACTTCATACCGTTCGTTTGTCTATTTTCGAATTCGTAATTTATTTTCAATTGGATATTTTTTTGTGCTTTCGAATGAGGAGCGCGGAAGTTATATTTCCTGTAATCACGTACATGCCCCGTAAAAGCTATGATACACCGCGTTCGTAATTATATATTCCCAAGTATATGTGTACTATGTATGTGTATTAAAATACTATTAGTTCAAAAGAAAATCTCCAATGTGAAAATGGTCAAAATAAAATGTTAATCAGATTCTACATGCATTTGTTTAAGCTTTGAACAACGCTGTTATATATTTCAGAGAGCTATTAGTAATATTTTTTCTTTAGTATTCAATGGAAATGTGTCACTGAGGGTATCCCATGGGCAAACAGTAATGCGTTGCTTAAGGTCGGTAACTTCTGAGAAGCGGCAAATTGGCAGTTGAATATAAATATTATATCTAGAATTACGAATGACAAAATCATCTTGAAAAGGTAAGAGCAAAAAAGTTCAAGGTTACTTTTCTGAATTTTGCGAAAACAATCTAAAAAATACAAAGGAATATGTCAATAGGCAAAGGCCGGAAAACAAAATTTTGACAAAGATTGAAGATTGTTGTATATTTCAATATTATTTTTTTTTAAGAATCTTATTAAATAATTGCAAACATTTTTAAAGCAAGCTTAAAACTTATCGGATGTTTATGCAGTAGAGCTTGGTAAAAACTTAATAATATCAAATTATTTACCGCAAGATTATTTAAAACATATTTATATTTATAATTTTAAAAAGATTTAACCCAACATTTTAATTCACTCCTCACATAGGTAATGCTTTTAAATTAGGCATAATAAAAATACATAAACACATTATAGCCAAAGACGAGTCAAAATATAAGCTAAGCTAAGTTACTTGTGTTGTTTTGAATTTTTAGACAAAAACAGTTGGGATATATATTACCAGAAGAAACATGTTGACAAAAATTATATATGAAAGATTCTATAATTTACGGGGAAATAAGATTTATTTAATAGTTTTGACAATTAGCTGTGATAGTTTAGAAAATTTTTTTCATGAAAAACATATTTTTTTATAAAAAATACTGATAAATAAAAATAAGTATAATTTATAAATAGGTTACCAAAAAAATATGATCTGAAGATGTAAGATTCTTTTTCTATTCAACAAATTATTTAAATTCTTTCAACAAAAAAAGTTTTTCAAATATACAATAATATTAATTCAGGTGTAGTTTAAAAGCTATTTAGAGTCTTAATATTAAAAAAATAAAATATGTTTCAAAGATAAATTTTACTTATATTAGCAGTTTTTTAATATTTTAATCGCTTTAAATTTCATTATAAAAATGTCTTAAACATTTTTAATCAAATAATTTTATTATTGTTATATTTTTTAAAACAATATCATTTTGTAGAAATTATTACATAAAATAAATCATATTTATTCATGTATTTACTACTAAACTAAATATATATAATATTGCTAAATATTATTGTAGTTTATATATTGTTTAACTAAAACATATGTTAAATGAAGGAACTTATTAGGTTTGTTTTATTTTAATTATTAATGCAAAATCAACAATTAATTATATTGTAAATGTAATATTTATGTAATCTTAGTTAAATTCTTCATTTACAAGCAAGTTTATAAATTGTTACGAATATAATAAAAATATTATTTAAATAAAAATAGCGATACTTAAAATATACTTTGAGCTTATAGAAATATTAATATTAAAGTTTAAAACTCTGTACATTGATCTAAATATAAATATTAAAAAAGAAAGTAAACAATCTTTGATATGGTAAAGATATTTTTGAAATTAATTGTAAAATATCTAAATATGATAAGTAAATATTTTAATATAAAAAAGATCGTCTTGAAGGCCTTAACTCTAGGCTTGAAACTTATTAATATTAAAATAATGCTATAAAATAATAATTAGTTTACATTTAAATTTCTTATTATATATTATTGTTGTATATACTAAGCTATAAATTATTAAGGCTATCTCAATATAAATCTTGTATATTTAAAATTTAGGTTTTAAAAGTCAGTCGTGCTTTGGCTTTTATTATTTCTGTGTTTGTGTTCCAAGTGAACATTTAATACAAAATAACATGTAATATAAAATTCTTTGAAAAAATAACAACTACGGCTACTAAAAACATTTGTGAATTGGAGATTTATTATATACCCGTAAATATATAATATATAATATAAAAATAATTTAAAAAAATTATCGTACAAATAGTAGATGAATTTGGCGTGTATCCCTATATCCTTCTAGGGCTTCTAGACCTTGAAACTGGGCAATTTTACCGATCATTTGATAATCGGAGATGAGAAATGGATGTTATACGAAAAAATCGTCGTAGAAGACAGTGGTTATCCATAGTTCAAGTAACAAAACCTACCTCGAAGCCCAGACTCACTATAAGAAAATATTGTGTGTATAGTGGTTATGAAAAGGAATTGTGCATTATAATAGGTTTAAGCTTGACTAAACAATAACAGCAAACTTATATAGTGATCAGTCAGATAGTTTGCACAAGGAAGTAAAAAAAAAACCTGCTTTTGTTAATAGTAATCAAACAGTTCTACTACACGACAATGCGCGTATACATGTTTCGAAATTGCCTCTCAATAAAATTAGGGTACTTGGGTGAAAGGTTTTGTCGCATCCACCTTATTCTTCAGACTTTATATTGTCTACCATTTATTTTGATCGATGCAACACTTTTGAGACGGTAGGGCATTTTAAAAATGCAGACAATGTGAAAAAGTGCCTATCGGAATATTTTCCATCAAAGCCTCCAACATTTTATGCTAATGGAATTAAAAAAATGACCGAGATGTAAAAGATGGTTATTTTGTTAGAAAATAAAAATATTTTGTATCATTAAATAAAAATAAACATTTAAACGGGATTTTTCTGTTTCAATAAAACGATATTTATCCTGTGAATACCTTGAGGTAAATAATTTATGTTTAATAAAAACGAATAATCAAGATTTAAAATATACGTTTAATATTTATTTATACACTATCATTATTAAATATAATTTTTTAATATTTTTTACATATACACGAAGTAATTTTTTTATTAGATATTTATTTTATTAGCTTTTTTATATAATATGTTTTAATTTAAAAATATATTTTATGGAAATTGGATTTTTTTTAAAAACAAACTACATATGTGAGTTCTATATATAGTTAGTAATGAATTTTTTCACCATAAGTTCTTAAACACATTCATAATTAAAAATAGATTAAGAAATACATACTACAGGTTTTGTATTATAATTTAACTCAAAGCAAAGGTGTAAAAACGGGGAAAGAAAAAAAAACACCGTTCCTTTCGGCGTAATGAACCAAAGGGGCCTCGAAACTGAAAAGTTACCTAATTCTTGTGGAAAATTTTCGCAAATCACGGTCATTGTTGAGTATACGTTTTCCACTTTTACATAATAATAAAGTGCCATTGTACTTAGGCTCTGCGAGCACGCACCCGTGTTTGATATGTAAATTAATCGTGAATAGAATCGCGGGGGATTTTTTGTGCTCAATATAAATATAGGGCACCATGTGCGCGTATGCGAGTACATGCATAACACATAAAACGGGCCACATATATTTATGTATATTTGTATAAATAAGAATGTATATATATATAATTTTAATTTATATTACAAGAAAGAGTGTGTGTGTGTGTGTTTATTACCTTCCCAGTGCGATAAATGCGAAACCCTTAGGTAATATCTCATGATTATAAAAAGATTTTCATGAGTGGATTTACATCTCTGTATTTTTTCTTGATATTCTTATTTTTATGTACAATAAAAATAGCTTATGATTTTTATTACTAAGATAAGAGTGGTTGGTTTAATTAAAAAAAATATGTATACATATAACAAAATTCAACTTTGATAAGCTGACCCATTTGATTGACGCCAACTATCGTAAACTTAAAAATACATTTATTTTCATACATATGTATATGTGTTATTATTTAATGCAGCATAGAATATTACTAAATTATTTTTAATATTTACTTAAATTTCATTACTCCCAATAAATTTTACACTAACAAAGTTAGTGCTATGGATGTATGAACTATTTCAAAATATTGTCACATTTAGTATTTTTCTCATAGTTATCTAGAATATATTAAAAAGTATAATACAATTTTTTTTACGATATAATAAATACATAAGAAGTTATTTATATTTTGAAGATGATGATGGGTTGCATAAAAAACACTCGACGTAACATCACTTGACATAATACTATTTGATTTGAGTATAGCTATCTGTTTAAAAAATATATTTTAATAATATACCTGCCTAATATTAAAAACCAAAAAAAAAATGTTTAACTTGTAAATAAATTATTAAATTAAAGTATTTTTAACTTACCCAGTCCAAAGGACAAACTCGACCGAGTCTCCTTGTCGTAGTCTCATGGCATGTCCTGCAGACTCTATCAAAGCCCATGGACTATCACAAGCGTAATCGCCGTATCTTCCACGCGGTCTATGGTAACCGGAACTACCTCTACTATCGGTGTGCCAGCAATCTGCAAATAATTTACATAAATGAATTACAAATTGCACGTGTATCACTTTAGAAACTGGGGTACAACGTAAATCATGTTTCTTATACAGTATAAATTATCTAATGTTCGTATCCGACGTATGTATGTAATATAATTTATTATTGCAGAAATTATAATTTAAATAAAATATATAATTAAACAGGATTATAAGTTGTATAATAAATTAACTAATATTAAAATCAAAATATTGACGCCAAATTTCACCCCATTTATGAAAATAATCGTATTTATTTTTTTATGTATAAGATCTAGTTTTAAGATATCGTCGTTCTTCCTTTAGTTAATTCTACAGAATACGTAGATTTTTAAACTTGCTTAGCAACATTAAAAATATATTTTATGATTGATAGAATGATAGAATGATAAAAGTTTTCGTATAAAAAATAAAAAATATAAATTTTATGTAGAAGCTAAAAATGTAAGATATTTCGTATAAAAATCAGTGCCTCAAATATTCCAATGTTACTTAAGTTTTATTATAATAACTGGATCTATGAGTATTAGTTTAGTGATTTGTAGCATTTATTTTAAAATTGTAGATATTATTATATTGAAAAATATATTTAGATTGTAAAATATAATGATTATTTTGTTCAAAAAATTTATTAGGAAGTAAGAGATAATAAACCAGCATATTTATATGGCTTATTTATTTATTTTTCTAGTTTCCATATATTAAAAATTAAGTGTCACATTGAAGTTATAAAGTATAATAAATATTCTAAAGTGACCGATGTTTTAATTTACTTAGATGAGTGTGAAATAGTATTTGAAATTTGATGTAGATATTATTGTTTATTTAGTTAGATCTTTAGAGCATACTTGAAATAGAGATGTAACGAGTCTGTATAGAGCGGTTATTATTATATGTATATATATTGTAGAATCTAAATTCTTAGCTAAATACACAAAAAATTAAAATATAATTTCAAGCTTATAAATTTATATTTATTGTGTGTATTTTATATATAATAAATAGCTCTGAGCTAAAATTGAAAAATAAATAAATAATAATAAAGTTACTTTTTTGTCATTGATTTTTCAAATGTAAATTTTGAAATGGATGATTGTGTACAATAATGAATATTTATATTATGTAAATAATAACGTTGCAAAATTAGATACGATTTAACCACCATTAATACAAAATTCCACATGAATCAAAAACATCTCCAGAGATCTCGAACCAACCCTACCTACATACATCAAATTTTGCGAAGGCGTACAAAGGTTAATTTCAATTTAATTCATCACGTCCGTTGTTTTCCCCCTTCCGGGACCCTTTAGGAAGCCTTCCAGGTTTCAATTAATATTATACAAATCACGTTTCCCAACGAGTGTCGTATAAATCAACGGTGCAACGTGAAAATTCCGTCGATATGCAAATAGTCTCCGTAAGTCGAGTCGTAAATCTCGAGAGAATTAATTTTCCACGCCGAAACGAAAACGTAGCCGCGTAAACGGTATAAATTTTCATATATTCACCTATAGGTCTCAAAGCTGTCGTGAAAGTCTAATTTGCGTTTGATGTTTTCGTCGGGGCCTCGGCAAAGGCCCCGCGCGCTCTCTCGCTCGTGCTCAGGTGTACTTACTACCGGGAAGGCTCGTGCCCGATATAATGATGTCGCCCTTAAGGACACAGCCGCCTGTGAATTATTGAGCACCACAGAGCCGTTTCGAATGTTGAACTAAGTGTTGGATGATGGAGAATCGAATCGATATGCAGTCAAATCACTACAAACACGTTCGCGATAACGCGATATTTGATTTGTGATACTTGATACACAAAGCGAGACGTATTGTATCAAGGCTCCATATTATTTTGATTGCGAATTGCTAAGTACCTCAGTAACTATTGATTGACTTTGTACTATTTAGAAGATATATGAATATACAGTACAACAACAATAAAAAAGAATTTAATTGTATTAACGACTAATAATGAGTTATAGAACGATTTTGAAAATATGAGTCAATGTATACATGTAGCGACTACGCGAAGTCAATGATAAGACCAGTTAAATGAGCAGTAACAAGAACTGTGTAATTAATAAGCTTAGAAATGGCAATAAAATATATTTTTAAATTATAAAATATTGAGATACTTAATGTCGAATCTGGTTTAACAGTTTAATTATCTCCTAATCCATTGTTTATTCTTTGCCATTTATGTTTCCATTCAGATTATAAATTGTTTTCGGTTGTGTTCTTAAATTAAGACTAGTATTTTTTTCTGATTTTATTTATGCAAATAATACAATTGTAAACATTAATGTAGTTATAAACCAGTTATGTGTATTTTGTATATTAGTATATTTGTGAAATTTATTTAGTATAAACGTATTTTAAAAATTAAATATATCGCAAAAATCACTGCAAAAAACAACTTTTATCTAACGTCAACTTTATATACATACGTATAAATATGTATACATTTTACTTTGTTGTACAAATTTGTGTACCATCACATTTTCAACATAACTTATAATTATACAGAAAATTCTGAAACAAACACTATAGAAATTAAACTCTAAGTATATAATTTGTATGTATACTTCTTACAATAAAGTACTTGGAATTGTTATTGTTAAAGTATACGATTGTTTTGTTTCGTTGATTTACTAAGAATTTCAAGAAACATAAGAAAATATTCCTCGAATAAACCTGTTTATAAATTTTGAATTTTTTTCATAAGCAAAAAGAAGCAAACAACTTGAATACTTCTTTAGAAATTTGCTTATGGCAATAGCTGCAAGGGGGTCTTCTTGTGATTACATCTAGAAAGCTTTCCATTTTGAATCAGTCAGTGGTGGTTGCTGTAGAACTGTACAGCACTGCAGTGGCGGTCGATGGCGGGGGTAGCGTTATCGCGCGCCATTTCACAACTCTTTGCCGGTAGCGCTTCAAGGTGATTTATGTCCGTGGGTCAGTGTTCTCATTTGAGGGATGGTCCCAGCAGATTTGTCAAACAGATTCCATGATACAAACGCCTCGTAAAAAGAGTCGGCGAAAGTAACCTCGATTCGTCTGCGACGAGACACTTTCAAACGGACGTGATACATAAAATACGTAAAAATACGCCATACGAGATACGTACATGGAGTGAGACGTGCAGCATGCCTTGCTACTTTGACGGAATAAAGCTTCTTCCAAATAGTCAAAGCTGTCTCGTATCCCTTTTGACATGGAACGGTGAACCCTCCCTTTAAAATATTTAAGCATAGTTCAATTTGGCAACGGGAAATTCCGCACTCTTACACTTCCATGGCAACCCAGCAACGTTCACGGCTTGCTGCTCATGCGAATGCGATACGGAGCGTTTATATTTTATTATGCCATGCACGAGGCTTTTATTTTACGTTATATAGGTCAAAAGTCTCATTTGGTATGAATCGGAATATTATAAAATCGATGTTTTTCAAATTTTGGACTCTTATAAGTAATGTTATAAGGTGGAATCAAAACCAAAAAATCAGATTTTTTAATAAAAAAAAATATATTTGCTAATTTATATAGAAGTAAAAAACTAAGACATATTATGTATAAACCTTATATAAACATTGGCAATTTAAGTACTGAATTAATTATATAATAAATTATAAATAAAATTGACAAATCATTTTATTTAAATATAAATATTCAACTTACAATTTTAATTTTTTTATATATTTTAATTTTTAGGTCAGATTTTACTTGTTTTGCTTGTATATTTATAATAACAATATCTTTTAAATTGTCAGTAATATTACAATTACTCTTTAATTCATCATAAATGTTATTTACCTAAACTTACAGATTAAAATATCATTTTTAACAATAGCTTAATTACTCAAAATTAATCTTCATCACAGATATATTTTTAATCATTGTAAACAATATTAAAAAAAATATATTTTTATTTATTTATTTTAAAGTTTCTGTTCCAACATGACTTTTCAACCCAATGTGTTACATCTGGATAAACACAGTGAACAACTGCTATTTAATAAATTTAAATTAGATTCTGTTGATCAGTATCACATGGAAAACTCAATCTGTAATGATCGATCGAAATTATATTTATATAATAATTAAAATTGAATTAGTTTTTAATTTTAATGATTTTTTTTAATAATTTAGATTTGCTAGACACAATGAAGTGTAAATCCACATTAAAATTAAACCCAGATTCACTGATTTACCATACTGGTTCAAATACTCTTTTTAATGATATTACTTAATATGCACTGAATTGCTATAAGAAATAAATTTAGGATCACTTATTAAACACTAACACTTTGACATATTATAAAACGGTATTTATTAGTATAGTTTTTTAAATATAGCTAATACTTACTTCTTCTGGTATCACCGAGCGATGAATAAAACGAATCGTAGTGCAAGTCAGTTATGTGCCAGAAAAAGGCTGAAACAAAAGAAAAATACAATTAATATTACAACTTAAAAACAAAATATCACTTATTATTATAAAACACTTTGATTAACTTTACCAATATTTATATTATTTAAAGTTAATACAATTATAATATCTTTGTATAAATATACAATTTAAAAATAATTAAAAGAAAATATTTTTAGCCTGAACTAATTCAAATTTAATATTATTTGGAAAGCTTGGAAGTTATATTCAAATATGTGTCATTGTTTAATGCTTCAATTCGTATGTATTATGCATTATATTACATAATAATTTTCAGTGTTTCATTATATGGAACGTGTACGAGGGCTTGCCGCGGAATTCTGGCATCCACCGCAACTATTCTCTCTTGCACAATGCACTTTATTGTTAGCGATTATTTAGGAGCCGCTTTTCCAGGGCCAAACAACCGGTGGAACGCGTGCCGTAAACAGTCAGACCACAAGAATTCAATGAGACATTTAGCGTTTAGGGACACACACATACGTTTACTTATAAATATATAACAGCTATTTTCTCGTCAATGTGAATGCATAAAGTACTGAGAAGTGAGCTTTCAAGTATCTAATTTTGTTATATCACTTAACGTGTGAGACTATTAATAACTAGCATAGTAGTTTTCCATTGAAAGTCTGTGAAAAGCTAACCTTTTCCTATTACCACACACTTAAAAGTTATTAATAATCACGCTAAGCATCGGAAAATGGTTAACACATAAAATACCTAACTTTAGCACCCTCTAAGCTTGGCATAGTTTAACTACGCTTACTAACATATTTATATTTTTTTGATTGATTAAAACAATAGCAAGATTATTGTAAACCACTAACAGTTTAAAGCAGATTTCTTTTAAACTGATATACTAAGGATCAGTCAAAAACAAATTCAAGGTCGTACATGGTTCTGATCCACGTTTAAACACTAAAGACCACGTTGAAAATAACAGTCAATCAATAATTCAGGGTGAGGCATATGCATCACATGGGGATAGGTTTAAGGTACGACTTTAGGTACCTCATAAATTTCCAGCTGTAAATTTAATGGACCGCATATTAACATATATTTATTATGGGAATAATATATATTACAATTAAAAAATGAGCCTTATTTTTGCACAAATTTGTAGCTAAATATTAAGATGACATTTATAGTTATTTAATTTAAAAACTATTAAGCAAACAAAGGCAATAATAATTATGCGCTTTTAAATGTACCCAATCAATTTTAAATGTACCCAAATCAATGCTGCAGTGTTTTACTAAGTAAAAGTTTCTTTAATTTGTCTTCGGTTCATTTAATTATTTTGTTACTATTTATCTTATTTTATCTTTTCCTTTTTTTTGTTAAATATATAAAAAAAATTATAAACAAGCAACTTTTACTCAAATGTAGATAATTTTCTGTTATATAAATTTTTATAACAAAATGTTTTTATATGAGAGAAATGGCAACATTATTGTAAGATTTTAAAAGAGCTTTTTAAACTATAGATGGATTTATAGAATGTTGAATAAAAAATGAAAAATTTTATAAGAAATAGAAAAGCAAATTTTAAAATTTATTACGTATGTCCATACAAAAGAAAAAGTTATATCTTATTATAATTATGATCATTATTTATTTCAAAAAATATGAATGATAAAGTATGTAGCATGAAAAATGATTCCAAACGATAGTTTAATTTATTTTATTAATTATAGTGCTTTATATGTAGTCGATCACTTAAATAATGAATTTAACAATATACTAATAAAACTAACTATATGTTTTTATAATATTATTAAAACATAATTAAAGATGTAGTTTATTTTAATTAATATTTAGAAAAAACTTTGATGTAATAAATAATTTAATTAAGAAGAACATCATGATTTTACAATAAATAAAAAACAGTTAAATAGTTACCGAAATATGTAACTACAGAAAATAATGTACAATAGTATGTTGCGAAGACAACAAAAAAGTAAAATTTTTGTAGTATTATAATTTATTTACTTAAAAAATATTTGGGTGTTCATAAAATATTAAAAATAAATACAAAATAATGATGTCAGAATAGTTTTAAAAGTATTTATTAGGAACATTATAAATACTAGGAATAGCGATTTATTAAGAATATATATTGTAGGTGCAGTGAAGACTCCGATTTTGATTGTTTGAGTGTTTCTCAATTAAAGTCAAAATTTTAAATTAATTTGGACTTGATAAACGAGCAATGTCTTGCAATCCGAGCAGTACGTATTGCGTTACTTTATTTTCAAATGAGCTGATGAGTATTCCTAACAGTCAATGATTATTTTTGCAGTGAAGACATACTTTTTATAAAATAATATGCCTCTTAAAGTCTCATGGTTGTAGATAATGCTCATGTTGATTCTCCAGATTTTGAGGACGATTACTGTTTATTAATTTAAGCTCATTAGGATCAATTTTCTTCCTTCTATCACCACTTTATTACATCAGCCTATGGATCAGCTGTTTCACTGATGTTTCTAAGTGACCAAAGAAACAAATTTTACCCCCGAGACTACTGAAAAATTATTTCCACATCATGAGATTCCTCAAGGGTTATCAAGAGGACCCTGTATTCTGTTAAGAGAAAAATTTGGCCTAATTACGTTGACTGGTTTTCTCGTGAACGGAAGCCGCCAATTGTTAATGTAATTGTGTCCTTGGGGAAGAACATGAGACTGGAGGTCAATTAGGATGATAGATAATAAGAAACTCCTTACTTTAAATGAGATTAGGGATATCTGTAAAATGTGGGAAACAGTTCAAAATTTCGTAAAAAAGCACAAATAGAATAAAATTGTAGCAGTGCTAGTCATAAATATATTCAATGATAATACATTATTGAGGTATTAGTGATTTCCATATAATTAATTAATAAATTCAAATATTGTATAATATATAATATATATATATATATATATATATATATATATATATATATATATATATATATATATATATATATATATATATATATATATATATATATATGTATATAATTATTAAAAAAAAGATTACATGTATTTCATATTATCAATTTTTATAATAATAGTGATGCGTTTTTATACGAATCAACAAGTTTTTGTTAATACTTATGGGAAAATTTGCTTTGGTTATAATTTGAGGTTCCGCTGTATATTAATATAGGTACGGCTGAGGAGTAATTGAATGAAGGTGTATGTTTATAAAATAGTATATCTATGATAGTATAATTCGCAGAAATAAAAAAAAAAAATACCTTCATACTATATAAACCAACTAGTTTTCTTAGTTCATTTATTACGTCTGTTTATTTATCTTTTTATGGTATATTTTTAATTTAATTTTAGTTAATATTAATTTATACCAAATATATAACAATAATAAGCGGCTCTTTAATAAAACCATGCACAAACTAATACAAATATAGTTAACAACACTATATGAAATTACTATATTACAATTAGACATGAGTAACATAGCTGATAAATAATAGTGTTATTTTTGAACTAAGAGTTTTTATACACGATAGAGTTAATTGATACAATATTTAGAGAGACTGTAAATTGAAACCGTGGAATGAGGGCGTTGACACGATAGTTGATAATGGTCAGGCACCTCCCACGACTCGTTCTAGGATCTGAGGGCTGCGCACTTATCTACCGAGCACTTTATACAAGTGCTTTATTAGACGTCACTCTTGGATGTCTCTTGCGGGATTATACGGCGTGGCATTACTATGAATTATGTATCTTTAGGAAAGTTCGTGTGTCATAAGCTACGAACCGCATTAAAACCTAATGGCCTTTCTCAGGATCGATGGAGATTTTTAAAAGTGTATATCTACTCTCGAATGCGCGTTAGCAAGTGCAAAATTATACTTCCAAGCGTGTTTATTCGCGTCCAAGTTTTGCGAGCCGATAAAAGTTAGTTGGGGTAATGCGTGCTCTCGACGGGATATTTTTTCTGCGGTCGCAAAACTCCTTAATAAATTATATGACGGGACTTGTAACACTCGCGAACTCGCTGATGGAATTTTGATGATTTCGCGAGGCAAATTGTCACAAGTTGCGAGCATTAAAACTTTTTAGCGTTGAGGTTTTCGGCACCGCAAATACGCAGTCAAAACAGCCATATTTCCTAATTTTCTGAAAATTATTTCATTAAAATTAAGATTAACATTATTCGTATACAACTTTTTTAATTTTATATTACGTTAACTCAGTTTTAATACAATATTTTACAAACAAAATATGTTTTATATATATCGATGCCATAAAGTAGCTTTATAACTGTAAAATTTACATAAGAGACAAACACATGTGTGGTTTATGTCCCGTTTGGCATCAGATTATTTCTACGATCTCGGTGGTAACATTTTGAGTAAAGTAACTTTCACTACAAATCTTGGAATCACTTTTAAAAGCATGTAGAAGTTCTTATACGTAAACAATAATTAACGCATTTCACTTTGACGATCCGCCAGTATGACACTTTATTTTGCAGCATTTTTAAATCGATATCTATAATTTGAAATCCATTAATAGTTATATTTATTTTCTTTCGAAAAGAAATCAAAAAAGGTTTTTGATATATCTTTATAAAAAAATATTTTCTTATTTTCTGTTCTTGTATTAGGCGTTGGGATTCCTTGAGTTCTTGCAAAAATTTGTATTTCGCAAAGCATTTCTGCAAATTACTGAAGGGTGCTGTCGACAATCTTACTATTTCTGAAGAATTCCAGTTATGGGTTCCGGAACGTCTTTGAGAATCAAGATCACGTCCTCTTCTAATACCAAGACGTCCGCACTAGCCGACTTGCCTACAATTGTAGCCATCCGGCTCCTGACTACACTGACATTGCACTTTGCTTTATTTATTATTAGCTACGAAAAACAGGTCCGGTTTATATAATTTTTCTTATAATTTATCTCTCTTTTTTACTATAATATAAAGCCTAGCATATAAAAAGATTTTTCACAGACACCGTTTATATAAAGAGAGAAACTTTCTAAGAGAAATTATTATGTATTAAAAAAATAAGTATTGCATACAGAAGAAATCCTAAGTTTGTAACTGCCGTATTAATATCAATAATACGCCATATGTTACGAACTGTCTACGATCGTTAAAATAACTCGAGAAAAATCGAGTTATTTTTAGTTAATTTGTGCATTATCTTATGAATTAAGTAAAAAACACATGTCACAACTTATATCATCTTTTGAATTTATAAATTTGTATTATTCATTTTCACGTTGATTGTGTACAAAAAAATGTTGTATGTATTAAAAATACGCTTTGAAAAAAATTATTAAAGGTAAAATAATTAATATTCTTTATTTTATTATAATTGTAATATTATTCCGTAAACACAGAATTATATTTAATTTAGTACTTTTTTAATACGAAATTGTATTTTTTACAAAAACAAGTAAATAGTGCAGTAAATAAAAGCCGTTGTTATTGAAAGTGGTTCTAGATTTTATTCCGTCGGTAGCGAAATTAAATAAACACTTTGCACTCTTAATTAAAAAGTCTGATTGCTACCAAAGAAACAAACTCTTTTTGTAGCAATATTTTATTAATAATATATAATAAATTGATTTAATAATTATAATTTTAAAGAAGATATATTTAATTTTAATAAATTACATTTGTTATTTTTGTCTAGAAGGCAGTGATTAAACATTGCATTATTTTTTACAAAAATATTATTTATTTTCATTTAAAAAATTTAAGTAACGGTTATTTGTAAATGATAAAAAACAAAACATCACAATAAATCAGCTTACAAAACTTCATAGAAAAGAACGACGGGTGGAGAAAAATCTGAGACCTACATTGATATAATAAATATCAAATTTTCAACAAAGTGAAATTGCAATGGACAGCTAAGAACGAGAACCATTACTGAAGAAGGCTAAGATAGCAAGGAGTATAAACCAATGAGCATGATGAAAAAAATATTTTTCTTACATGCCAAAAATAATTTTCCAAGAAAATAAATGTGGCCGATGAAAAAAGTTTTCCTGGCAAGATTTAAAGTATATAATAAAGGCTCTATGCATACATTTTATTGTATATAATACATATTTTTAAATAATTTCGCAATCATTTGATTTGTTTGACTTGACGGCTCCCAATCAACGATTTTTTCTTTCAGATTGTCAAACAATTTTGTTTAACTTTGCTCTGATTGATTCACGTACGCTGCGAAGAGCCAAAGAAAAACTTTCCAAAGTTAATTTCGCCCCTTACTTAAGCACTTTCCCTTTTCTGCCAACGCACATGCACACGCACACACCGTTGGCAAAAATTATCAATTAACTTTTTACGTCGTCGACACATAAGTGGGTCGCGTAAAAACGATTGATTAAGCAAGTCGCCCACCCTTTGGCCCTTCGGACTAATCACCGAGGTCGTAAGGTGGCCGCGGTCGTGCCGAGAATTAGATAAGGTGACAAAAACTATTTCAATGGAGGCAGTTTGCCCTAATCAAGGTCCCCCGGTGTGTCGGACTCTACACGGCTCAACTTTAATTAATTTGATGTCGGGAACTTATCTCTCGCCCGCCACGCCCCGGGGACTCTTTTATTTCCTTTGCAGACCGGTTTGATTGCATCTGCTCTTTGTTAGTACCGTTATTGATTTTGCACCCAACGTCCGAGGTCTGACTCTCGATCTGTGACAATGATAGAATTTTATAGCCGAGCACATACACAACATATGTTCCTTATGGCCTTCGCCTGTCCCTTATTATTGTTATCAGCGTAGAAACACTAATTAAATTTACTTCCGAATGAAAAGATAACAACTAGGATATACATTGATGAATAGCTGTGTAATTTGCTAAAACTATAGCCTTGAGGCAGCTTTTTTTTATTCTTTGCTATATGCTATAATGTAGGCGCTAGATTTAATTTAAAATATTATAAAAAGTAATATTCCTATTTATATACTAATCATTTACTGATAATATACACCTATTGTTATTCTTTTATTAAAGTTTATAATTTAAAGTGTAACTCATTAAAATAATATTTGATAATAATCAACTTTAACTTAAGGTTAAAACAAAACCTGTTCAATTTACTTTAATTTGTTTAAATCTAATGGTAAATTAGGTTTTATATTTTTTTGTTGAATAAATATAAGATATTCTATATTAGTATACCACTGTATATTTGATATATTTCTCGTTACATCCTGACATCTTTATTTTTACTAAATTAAAAGAATCCATGAATATTCTTTATAAATAATATTCAATTTCACTCTAATTAATAGTATTTCTTATTATAATCAATTAATCTAAATAATTGTTTAACAATGATGTTTTATATACTATATTTATTTTGTCAATAAATAATATAAAATTTATGGATAAAACACTTTATTCTCATGACAATATTAATTGCCTTAAAAAATAATGAACTCGTACTATTTTTATTTAAATATAAGTAACGAACTTAACAGTTTAAATCAAAGCTAAATGTAATGTTAATGGTTTAATTTTTGATAAGACAATATTATTTTAGTACTAAAACTAAATTAACAAATAGTTATCTTTAGTGTATATTTAATTTTTTGATTTATTAATAATATAATTAAATATACTTTTAAATTTCAATAGCTCAAAATAAAATTTTCAATATATTGATGAAACAAAAAATTCATATTTATCTATTTATTCAGAGAGAGAAAGCTATTAAAAAAAATAACCGATTTAATTATATTTTTAATTCCATAACAAATTCACAATAATATTAGGTCAAAGTCTACATCGTTTTAACTCTACACTAAATCTCAGCTTGAATAATTATAAATTTAAAGCATTATGTCTTTTTTGCATATACTACGTACCCTATTTTAAAACGGATAATCCATTTTTTTGACACATAAGCAACGGTATATTTTTTTTCAAAAAAAAATATTCCTGAATTTAAAATTTGTTAATTATTTATTCATTTCAGTTTCAGTCATTTTAGCTAAAAATGCGTACGGTAGCTTTTATAAACGTTAATAAATACGCCATTTTATAATAAAATCTCCAATGCAGTGAGCGTTGAATGCCGTATCCGCCAATTAAAAATTTACCTAATTGCTGCCTTTATGAATGGAAAAATATGAGTTGTATAGAGTTAAGCCGCAATGGTAACTTCACATAGTAATTTATTAAAGTAAGCAGCTTTCTAAGCTATGCTGATTATTAATTGCTACAAATGTAAGCCACATGCATAAATGCAAGTGCAATTATATTTTTACTTCTATGTGAAAAATAATCATCAACAATTTTTCACAATCAAACTTATTAACGAAATAGAAACATCCCACAATCAAACTTTATAAATAAAAATAAGTAGGGAGGATAGAGAAAAAGCTCAAGCTTGCGGTGATCAATTACTTAATACATTTTTTAAGGAAGACACTTGTGAAAATGGTCAGAATAGTGACAATGATACTCACGATTTTTTGCACTTCCTTACATGAGAAAACAAATATTAAAAAAAATATTAAAAAAAGTAAAATGAATGATAGAAAAATATATTTATTCTAAGAAGACATATCATATTATATAAGTGGGGAAGTAATTTTAAAAGGTCTATTAAAAGTCATTATAAAATTGACCATCCTATTTAACTCAGTAATTAGATTTAACTATATACCGATTCAATGTATGGTTACTTAAATTATAAATTTACTCAAACCAGAAAAAATGCACACAATATTGTCTTCTACAGACCGGAAAGTATCTAACTACTTATGTAAAAAATATTTAAAAAAGTATAATAAAAAATCATACCTGTAATATAGAAGCTTAATCTCTTACAAAATTAACAATTTGTTAATTTAAATAAATACACTACAATAGAGTAAGTACATAGATTAGCAAAACATACAAATAAAGACTATAAAAATAATAAAAATATTACTCAGGCTTTTGACAAAGTATACTACTCCACAAAATTAAGAGACTGCTTAATCACAATAGCTTCTTGATAATTCAATTCTGCTTTAAACATAGATATTTTCAAATTGATATTAGAGAAGTATACAACTGTAGCAAATATCATTATGTGTGCTTCAGAGTAGCGTTCTTGAGCCGATGCTGTATTTGGTATACACAATAGATCTTTCTCAGATGATCAATAATTGTTTTATTAGCAGACGACACTACAATAATGTTATCTGATACTGTCCCAAAAATATACTGCAAGATCATCTCTCAAAAGTCCAAGCTTGGCCCTCTAAATGGCAAATTAGAAAGTAAATAAATCCATGTTACATTTACCCTGAACAAAGATATGTATCCCTTAACGAGAAATGGATACCACAATAGAACTCCAACAATCATGGAAATCATCTTGACAGAAGACTGACTTGGAAAACTTATATTTGGAACAAAAAGAAACATCTGGGATTTCAACTTCGCCGGCTGTAGTAGCTCAAAGAAACAAATTAAGTCTTATCATTGAATAGCAAAATGATTATATTATAACTATTTTAAAACCAGCTTAGTTAACATTAACACTATCATGACAAACAAAAGTAATACCAACTAACCTATATTAAGATATTTTTCAATAAAATGGAGATAAAACTAATATTTAACTTAATTACACATAATATACTTTTATGTTAATTATTATAAAAGAAGCCTCTACTGGGACACTTCCAACGTAATAAATTTAGTTTATACTGATTTAAAACTTAATTTATTGTAAAGTACAAAATTTAGCTCAATAGGAGTTTACAGTGTACTACGCAATATCATATGCAATTATAATAAATTTATAAAGCTGTAATTTTGCGGATTAAAAAAATGGACTTTGCAGTAAAAACAATAATATAGTTACATCTAAAATGATGGTGTAATTATACATAAAAATCAAATTACCATATTTTTGTGACAAAAATATTGTTGTGCACAATAATTACAGCTATTACTTTAATACATATACTGTAATAAATGTTTCATAATAGGTCGTTCATAAATTTGCAAATTGCAATCATTATTCCTTTGTAATGCTGAAAATCAGAATATTTATATGTGTAATATTATTTTCGCTGTTTCTGCTCGTTATGCTCCCCATCAAAAAGGATCCCTTTATCATTTTTAACGGCAAAGCATCTGATAAATTAGTTCGGGGAACAAACACCATAATGATCCGCAACGAAAAGAGAACGGTTTTAAGGAAAGATGTCTGTCTATATATCTAGCTATGTTTATACATACATATAAATGATATATTACGCTAAAGAGTAATTTATTTAATTGGTTGAGGTGTGATTTAAGTAGTGTTTTTGTTTTTTAGCTATACTAATTTACTATGGTTTATTTTTTTACCTAATAAATTATTTGACTAGCAATCGATAAAGCAAAAAATGCAATTCTATAACTATTTGGATTTGCTGAGTTTTTCTTGTATGTCGAGGATAAGTACATTTTTTCACAGCGTTCAAATGGCAATAAAGCGATGAGATATCGGCGTTTCGTGTTTGGAATGCGTGAGATATATAAACGCTTAGATACCCTTTATACCAAATTGAAAGTCGCATTTTCAATCGGGATCTCTTTGCAGATTTATGCCCTTGTTGTCTATCCCATGGAACAACGGCTTAAGTGGGAATGACGCATTTTTCCATTTCGGTACGTTTTAAGGGGAAATGGAAAACTCCGAATATGGCCCAAGTTTTCACGAAAGAAGCCAATAAAACTATAAATAAAAGTTTTTCGATATGCGGAACCGGAAATATATCCGGCAAAAAATATTATAACAGGGAAAACGTGTTGTTCGCCATCACATAACGGCGTTACAGTGTTACACACATACACCACGATACACGTATACGTATTATAAATATGCTTACACACGTAAATGCGTTGCGAGAAGTAAACTCGTAAAAATTTATATTGTCATATATATTTTTTCCAGAAGAAAATATGTTAAAATTACGATTTTATCGTTTTATAAGTTTATTTCGACGCAAAATGTATTGACACTATTAAAATTCTTGTTATTAAGCTCAGTCGTGCACACTTGTTTTTTTATTATGTACGTGATTCTATGGGGTTTTTATTTTTTCACATAAATCAATGTCAGAGCAGACACTAATACATCTTTACGAAATTTGTTTCTTCGTGCGTATTTTGGTGCAAATTCTTCAAATAACATTACCAAAATTTATGTTTTACTTCGTCACGCAACGTTCGAGTGATAAATTAATGTCATCATTTGTAGTTTGAACTACTTTAATATCAACTTTTTTTACCGACGTCGTTAATATCATTTGTAATAAATTATGTAAAATATTCAAATTTTTACATAAGTTATCAACACAAACCATAAATTAATTACTTTTGTCACGATTTTTTTTGTGATTTTCTATAAAAGCAATATGTTTAAGATCAGTAAATGAAAAAAACCGATACATTTATTCTATGTATTAAAAATACATATAATTTTTTGCCACAGTAATAAAAAAGCACTGATTTACCTCTCAGTTCGTGCGTTTTTTTTTACCGTCTTATCTTTTATTAACTTTAGATGTGGATAGAGTTTTTTCTTTTTTATCACTTCTGCTTTGATAAGAAAACCAAAAACAATATTTTTATAACACATCATTGACTTCTAGCTATTTATTTCATCTCATAGTTACGCTTTTCAACAATAATAAAATAGCACTGATTTGGCTTTCTAAATGTGTGTGTATTTTATAATATAATACCTTATATTTCATATATTTTTGATTAATTAAAGTTTAATATCTCGCAAAACCTTTGCTTTGATAAATTTATTAAATACAATATTTTTAATTATTGTTATATATAATATGTGGGATCTTTTTCTCAATATTCACGTTAATTTACTGTAATCAAAATGATCATCCATAAACAATGAAACAAGACAATAGCGTAAAATATGGGATTACACACAAAATCCCTCGTTACGACCAGAAAAATTTACATAAATAACACGCAATTGAATATTTTCCGTCATTGAAATAATATTTCTATGTTGCGAAACGATTACAAAAACAACAAATTACTGTATCCACAAGATTCCCGTTGCATTATACAACGTTGGTCAATGCCCATCAAGCAAATGTCGCTTTCTAAAGGCGTATGTCTATTTTGTTGTTTTAAGAAACAAGCACATCTAATATATCCCTAAATAAAAATATATCTATTGTTATATTACATTTTCAGCAATAAATCTAATATATTCCTAAATAAAAATATATGTATTGTTATATTACAATCTAACTAAAAACATTTATTTTTGTAGCGGTTTTTATACGAAATATTATTTTACTTTATCTAAAATTTAAAATTATAATATAAAATATGTGTTTTAAAAAATATTAAAAGTATGTTTTTAAAATATTCTTAATTGGACTAAAAATGTTATTGCACTGTTTTATTAATTGATTATATTAGTAAGTATGTATACTATGTATCACACATACTTTTAATCATGAATTTATTACATATAAGGAACCACAATTGACTTATTGAAATTCTAAAATAAAAAAACATTATTTAACGATATTAATTTTTACATTAGCTCCTAAACAGTATTTTTTAAAAAACTAAAGCTCAAATAATATTTTCAGTTAAATGTTTTTTAAATCACTGCATTTACGATAGTTTTTTCACAATAGTCAGATAGGCTAAAATACCGTAATTATCTTTGCTTTAATCACGATATTCGCTCCTTTTTTTATTCAAACATACGAAATATAATCAATTTTTTATCTTTAAAATATTTCAATTAAAATACATATTTTTTTAACTCATCGTTTTCGATTTAATTACATATTTGTTACATTTTATTTATTAGATAAAATTTAAAGAAGGACTAAATAGGCATTATTAAATTTAAAATGAAATACTTAAGACATTATTTAAAACTATTTATAAATATTTTTTTGAAATTGTCTTAGAAAGAAATAATCTAAAGACGTGGATGCAGGGTGTATTTTTATATTTAAAAAAATAAAATTCAATAGAGTAGCTTAATATAAAAATATGTATGTAAGGCCTTAAACGATTGGCAAACATTTAAATTTTATTTGTATTACCTTCTCAAACCGTTTTTCTAATGTATCGAAACGGAAAATCTTTCCGCATGAAAAACTTTTTCCTTTCGATTATTTGCCATGTATATTAAATATTTGAATTGTCAAATCATTTGCGATTCTTTGTATCGTTTCATTGTTGAGTGGATTCGCATTAAATATTAAAAAATCGTATACGTATATAACTTTTTTTATACATGCGCCCGATGGCAATCAGGCTGTATTGAAGCATCTCAAAAGAAAACACATTTTGACACAATACAAAAATGAATAAAAAGCAAATATTTTTCGTTTTGGTTTGTATATACAAAATATATAACGCATTCTTCGGAAACCAAATCGTGCTTTAATAAAAAACACCTTCGTTTTTTATTTTCGTTCCATTCTTAAGTGTTGTCGTTGAAGCGAAATCTTAAGATTCAGCAATAAAACTCAAAGGGGAGAATGATCAACAAAGACCGGATTTTGCATGTTTTTTTATTTTTATTTTGAAGAAAAAACGCGAAGAAAAATTGGAACGTCCTTCCGAACTCTCTTAGCTATCGTTTATCCGGATTGAACATGTTACCTGCCATTTCGGCAAAGTTTCCTCGGCCGTTTTCCTGAAACCTGACAATGCGAACAGATCGTTCTCTGGCTACGTGTCCATTCGGTTGGATAAAGTCAAAAAATATCCAAAGGAGATTTTGTTTTTACGGCCTAACCTTACGCGTTTATGGGACGCAACGCACCCTTCTTCTAGACTACTTCACATTTAATTTATTTTCCTTTCAAGTTATGAATCCAGATGATGTTATAAACGGTGCATGAGAAACGTATACGACTCAAGTTTACAAACACAAGATACACCCTGGAAGGATAAGATAAAGTCAAAACATGTTACTCGAATCTGTTTGTTGGACTTGCATCTCGGATACGTTTTCTAAATCCTTCGCTGCTTTTGTTTGAGAGATTTATTTCCGAGCGTAAAAATATACGCTCGGTAGTTTACTAAGAAATGCAACCATTTACACTGAAAATAATATTCTTACGTATTGTTTATTGACTTATACATATGTAAATATAACCTCAATTAGGTTTAAAAAATTTAATAAAATGGTTCAAGACGTGACTTATTATAACACTTAATTTTTTTGTATAAATAGTCAACTACAATTTAAATTTAAAAAATACACAGTTAGTGATAAAGCACATAAAGTTGCAGTTTAGCATATTATGTAAAATATTAAATTTTAAGATTATCACAAAGCGTACATATACATATATATACATAAAATTGTATTTTTGATAAAAACTATACTTTGTTAAATAAATCCATCAGACTTTATGTAAATAATGAGTTTTATAGTAACAAATATTAAAAATTGCCAAATCAACCTTGTAGAAAAAATTCAGTGTACCCGGAAATTCCCGGAAATGCCCCTGTGCTATGGGTTGTGTCCCCTGTATTTATTTTAAAAAAAACATTTATTTAAAAACTTATTTAAATATACACATTCATCATTTTTGTTATCAGATATAATAAAAAATTACCATCAATACAATTTTTGCCCTAACTTATTGTAAAGAAAATTAAATTTTTTAAGCCTAGATTTTTTTTACTTCTTTTGATAAAAAAAAGTCCAACTTTATCTCTTGTAAAGCGCAATTTGCCGTTTTCTTAAATAATTTAGTTATATTATTTAAATAATTTTTTTAAAAAAACAGAAATATTGGACATGTTTAAAAAAGTTGAGCCAACATTAACCGCTACTAAAAAAATATTTTAAACATCAAAAACAATCAAGACAAAAGAAATAAAAACAATAACAATACAAAACATTTAATATATATATTATATTTTGAAAATCAAGTATTTTAAATGTGCAGTTTATAATATTTTATACTTTCTTATGTAAATAGATACATAGAATTATTTGCAAGATTTTTTTACACTACAGAAACTATTTGAATACATTTGGAAATTTTTAGTTTACCAATTTTTTATTTAAATTTCTAATTGTAATCCATTTCCTAGTTAGCTAAATTTGTAGCTGTTACTAATATGAATCAAGCAGCTATCTTCCATCCGATGACAACCTAAGAAGACGATTTGTATCGTACGGAATTTATTATACAAATCACATTAATTCCACCAAGCACGTACATATGTACATATATACATACATAACATAATAAGATTTCATTATTCAATCTCTGGTTAAACACATAACCTTACGCATAGACACAGCAGAAAACGCGCATTAAACTCAAACGTATTCGCCGGTTAATGTATTTGTTTGACAGAATTTAATTTAATGCAGAAAAGGATTCGAATCCCCGTCTCCGTTTTGCGAATTTGAATATGTAAATGCGTTTCGGACACGACGACTACGACCTTCACACATCCTGGGAATAATGCGGAACCCGGAGATCCCGCGGGTCCGGTCCCAGACCCCGACCTCAAAACTCACTACTCACCCTCATTCCCTGCTTCGCCGCTCGGTCCTGGGGCATAAAACACAATTTGATCGAGTCATATTTTTCCCGTAACGCCGATCCGGCGTCTGTGATAAGCCGGTATCGGGCCATGCCATCTCCAGGGGCGGGTCTCTCTCTCTTTATCTCTCTCTCTTTCTTTCTTTCGCTCTTCGGCCTAAGTGTTGGCAGCGGCAATAGCAGGTGGAGTGATTTACGCCCAAAGTGCGATAGAATGTGACAGGAGTTTTATTTGGAGAACAAAAGGCCTTCAGATGGGCGGGCATTAGGAAATTGATCTATTTTTAGTTTTTTTTGTTGCCGTGTGAAAGGAAAACAGTTTTGAAAACAAAACGCGTATACGGAATCGATTTATTTGCTAAGTAAATATTAATAAGCATAAGTGCAATTTTGTATATAAATAGCATACACAAATAGATTTGTATATGTCCCTTTAGGACTATTCAATATTAAAAACGCAGGGGTAGGCAAAAATTTACAAATGTTGAGAATAAATACTTCTTTAGAGATAATACCAATGAAATAAATATTACTATAAAACTGTTTTTCCTAATTTTACTGATGCTCCAGTTATGGTTAAAAAAATACCACAGAAACAAGTTAATGACTATGCAAAAAATATCGAGAAAATATTTATAAAAATCGACCATTTTATAAACATTATCAATAATACAAAAAAAATATTAAAAATAACAAAAAAATATACATGAAAAAACTTATAGCTGTGCCATGTTTTCTATTGACTAATTCAATATTTCTAAAAAATGTTTTTGCTTATACCTGATTAAGTGTTTACAAAGTAAAGATTAATTAATGATTTTTATGTTTTAAACAGCGTCGACATTTTAAATTATACTAAAATTGCGACAACAATAACTTAATTTACCTTTAAAGTTTGCCTAAACAAAGCTACGTAAACGATAAAATATATGTATCTTTATTTATTATTTTGTCATGAGGCTTAAAAATAGATTTTTTTTTCTTATACCCAATTGATTGATTGATTCACTTTTATACCCAAATAAAAAATTAGGTACATTGTTATTTAATTTTTACAATTTAGTATATTTTCACCTTATTAAAAAAAAAAATTATATTAATAAAAAAAAAATGTGTATATTAAAACGAACCAAGATAAAATAGTTTACGAAATAATGTTCTTACTTAGCCATACTTTAAATATTTTTAAAATTAAATATATATAAATTTGGATTTGTACCTATAAAAGACAAAAGATTGTTTTAAATTTTTAAAAATTAAACTTCAAACGAATTTCATCAATCTAAATAAAAATATAATTTTAAATGTGTTTATATGAATATTTAAGATTGTACTGTAAATTCAGCAAAAATTACAAAATATAAAATCTGTTTTTTTTTTGTACATACTAGAATAACAATATTTAATATTTTTAGTTACGTTAAGTAAGGCAATTATATATCGTATCAAAACACAGCCTAACTTTGTTACTCATAAGAACATATTTTGTCTTGTTGATATTTTTTGTATTTATTTTTATAGAATTATAGAAACTTTATTTTATAAAAGTAAATTTAATTATATATTTTTTCACAAAAAAACCTAAATTTGTAATTTTTAATGCCATAAGCAATATTATTATGTATTTTTAGTAAGACTAGGTTAGGGTACGTTATATCGTAGCCTAACACATTTACGTCTTACCCCAATTGCTCTTATAAATATTTTTTCAATAATAAAATAAATATGTTCAAATGTGCTAAATGAAAATAAGTTGAGGTGCATAAATAATATACTTAATTTTATAAAATTATGTAAATTTATAAAAATAAATTTATTCATTTTTAAATAAAGCCATTTTATTTAAATTATATCTTGTAACTTGAGTTAGGCTACAGTACATTTATTGCTTACCATACAAAACAGGTTCGTATGAAATTTTGAATTAGGCTGTGTTAGGCTACGACATAATATACCCTAACCTAGATTAATTAAAACTGGGATAATAAAAGGTGTAAAAAGTTTTCCTCAAAAAACGAAAAATTAATAAAAAATATCTTTTATATGGTTTAATGTCATCTGTACTACATTCTTAAACTAAGCAATATTTCGTAGTAAACTTAATCATTCGCAACATTAAACCTAAAAAAGACTGAAAAAAATCAAAAAAGCTTAAAAAGGTTAACTTTATTCTCGAGAAAATTTAATTCGCTAGGTATACAATTTTTCAGCTGTTGACAAAGAATAAAAAAACATATTTCGTTTGAAAATCGCCATTGCCATAATAATTAGTAATAAAATCATTAATCAAATTTAGAACATCCCACATAATTTCTCGTAAGTTTCATAACATTGAAGATCAGCTGCGTAAACATTAAATTTTAACTAAAAAATGAATCTAAAAAATAATATACCTCGCAAATCGATAAAAGTACAGACATCAGCAACAAAGTGCAACTAATTTTATTTCTGCGAATCATCAGAGGTGGTAAAATCACGAGTCAGTTTTTCTTTTGCAAGTTTTAAACTGTTTTGATTTTTTGTTACTTTTAAATTTTAAGAAATAGTAATTTTATTATTTTATTAATAGTAATCTGGTTCTTAAATTATATAAAAAAAAATTTTTTATGATGTTATAACTATGTTATTTAAATATTAAAAAAAATGTATTTCACAAATGCTTATTTTTTATTAATTATAGAGTGTTTGTATGCTACTGTTTAATATAAATACTTACCGTTAAATATAATTTGTGCTGCATATTTTATATAAATATAAAGAATTAATCATCTTTAAGATTGTGAAAAAATTTATAATATTACATATTTACGTATTTAGAATAAATAAAAACAATATTTTGAATTTTAAACTTCTTTAGCTAAGTAACTTTTTCTAAATAAAATTTAATATATTTTTTAAAAGCTATGATATTTTACTATATTACTGATAAACTTGTTCACAAAAATATAAAAAAGAATAATTTTCAATTATAAAGGAAAAATAGCAAAAAATATTTAACACTTTATAAAAACAACAGAGTTGACAAAACTTGGCTTTGAAATTATTACATAAAAATTATTTGTAGAAATAAAATATGCAGGTTTTCAAAAGTCAATATATAAGAATCTTATTATGATATCTTTAACTTCTGGTCTACACGTTTTATTTAAGTTGCCACAAATATTGTTGCTATTGTTATTATTTTACTTAGTCAATTTACAAGTCAACTTCACGCACGATCTTAATACGCCTTACATTAACATGATGAATAATTAAATTCTATAACTTTTAGCCCGCATAATAAACACTTGCACGACGTACCTACTCGTTCGCCTTGAGCTCGTTCTCAGTCTCGAATATATTCTCGTGAGTCAGCAGATTGTGGTGTCGATATGGGGAGAGAGAGAGAGACCATTCGGCAACCTCACTTTGTCTTGTCGACTCTGACCCCAAAGGGGTCCGCGGCTATGAATAATATATATTAAATTCCGAGCTGGATTTGTCGACCGATTTTGCAAAGCGCCGATGCCCGGGGCGTGGAAAGTTTCGTCCCCGCGAAAAGACGCCCCTGCCGAAAATGCGGATTTTCCTTTGTTTATGAGGCTCTTAAGATTTACGCCACGCGTTTCAAAACGAAACGTATCCCCCAGTGCCAAATTTATTCGAACCGAAACCGAAAAAATCACACACACACGTGATAAAATAGTGGGATAGAAACGAAACTGAGCAGGTGACGCTTTATTGATGTTATCAATTTGGGTGTATCTAAATATCAAAAACTTCTATAGCACTGTGTAACAAATAGATATTTTTATTTTCTGCACTTTATGGAATCTTTTAAGTTCAAACATAACATTTTTACAATTATAAGGATTTTTTATTAAAAACCAAAAATAAATGCATAAATTTATTTTATTGAAAATTTATGAAATATTTATAGGGGGAAATTATAAATGTATACACTATATATAACTAATTTAAAAATGTATTTTCAAAATGTTGATTTAAATAATTGATAACCTTATAATAGTCCCTCTACTGTACAAAAATATACTATTGTATGCCAAATAATATTGTGTTAAATATGTTTATCAATCTATATTTAATTTAAAGTTGCACAAATTTAAATTTAAATTCTTATTACAAAAATGCATGGTTTTTCTTTGTATAAACATAATAAAAATATAAAATATTATTAAATTAAATAAAAAATAAAATTCTTGCTTTACAGAAATATGAAAAGGTTCAATAATTGCTAATAAGTCATTTAATCTTTCATGATCAAACGTTCTCAGATTTCAACGCCTTTGTTCTTGCCGATTGTTTTGTATAAATGTTGGTCAAACGATTTATTTTATAAAGCATTTCCAATGATAAAAAAACACTGTTCGTATTCAATTAAACGAGCATTTAAATGCAAATAATGGCCTGGAGCGTAAGCGGCTTATCCGATTCTCGTCTTAAGCCCTTATCCTTATTTTAAAGGAATAAAGGGGCAAAATGTCGTACAACTCTAATTATCATATTCAAACACATGCTCGAACAATTCGACAGGCCAAATTTGCCTTTAATTTAGTCATTTTTAATACTGAGATGAAATTTAGGCTCGCCCCTTTGATTTTCACAAATCTTCTTTACATTCATAAAATTATATACTTATATAAAAAGCAAATTCAAACAATGTCTATTTGTATTTCACGTATAACATCTCAACAATTTTAAATTTTACTATACACGCTGTGGCAGAAAAATTTGATGATATAAAAAAAAAAAAATAATAAAACTTTAATTAATTCTATTCAGAATATTTTATAAGGCCAAAAATAGCACTTTTTTTTTTTGAAATCTAGATAATTTTTTGTTTAATAGTATGTATTATTTTGTCAAAACAGATTTGTCTATATATGTAGATATGTTCGGAAAAATACGAATTAGTATCGAACCCGTGGCCCGCAATTAAATAAATAATAAATTTTATTATTTTACTGGTTTTTTAGCATTTCTTTTATATTACATCTTAATAAAACTAGTAAAATAAAAAATCAAATTATATGACCAAATATCGTTTAATAAAAAAAGTGTAATGACTATTTATCATTTAAAAATTAAAAAATATTGCAATGCAATAAAACTAAAATTTTATACAATATTTAAAACTGTTATCTTAAGATATATTTTTCTTGTTTTTTATTTTATAGAAGGTAGCTGTTTTTGTATTCAAATGCAATATTCAGCGATTACATCTATAGCTGTAGGCGTTTTTAATATTTCAAAGTTGAATTTAATCTGTCTGTTTTTATTTTTTTATGATTACTCGAACTAAATATAATTCCAGTTTTTGTGTAAGGTATTTTACCTGAGGCGGCTTTTGGTCCAACACGCTTTCAATCAGTAGCGGGATTAAATTATACTTTGAAGATTTCAAAAACGTGACTGGGAATTACTCGGGTAGCTCTTGCGAAAATTAGGAAACACAAACGCGGATCGAATAAAAATATTTATACAATATTCGCGAAAGCTCGTTGTTTTCGGTGCGGGCTCACAAAGAGGTAGAATCGCGATTGATGTCGGTTTAATATTCGGCCTTCGGGGACCCCGGGCTAGGGGCACACGGTTGTCGTCAGAGTTTTATCACGAAAAAATTAAAAATAAATTATGAGACCGAAAAATAAACGACAAGTTTAATAATTTAGCGTTATCGCGCCGGCGGCGAAAGCTTTCGCGGAAAAATTGCGTGCGCAGAAGCACTTTTATACTGTGGGTGAAATATGTAAAGTATTTCATCATGGGTCCCACGCGACCCTGTTGCAATATATACCCTGTTTTCAGAAAAAAAGTTTCGATGTGATATTTCGCGGATCAATACGTCACTCGTGAGGGTCGTACATCTCGGCCGTAGTTTGGGATTCTGCGGGTAGGATCGAGTTTCAGCGGAGCTTTCGAAGCTTTTATTGGGGCGGTTTATGTATTTGGGACACATGCCCTCTGTCAAGTATGTGCCTACACATTTAAATACAATAGTGTAAAGTGGGCTAGCATAAGGAAAAAGACATTTAAATCAATATAAAAAATAAATAAAAATAATCTTATTGTATAAGTTGCAAATATAATGTTAATATTTATTTTTAGAACCAAATGCATGATGGCACTTTTATATATAAATAAACTGACGTATCGTGATTGTTCCATCCACTCTTACACATACACTCTTTTTCTACGTTCGATTTTTAATATTGAGGTTACCATAGTATTCTTTTCTTAATAAACATTGTGTCGGGGAAATAAGTATTATTCTCACAAATAAGTATTGTGATGATTAAGTAAGAGCGAGCTGGGTCGTATTTAAAAGGTATTAAAATTCTTTTTTTATAAGTTTTTCCTGTAAGGCTTGAAACACGTATATTTTACCTGGCTGAGATATCAAATTTATATTAATAATATTTAGTTAAAATATGACTTCACTAAAATACAAGTAAAACACATTCACTTAACAAATATATAATCTGTCATAATATATAAATTAAGTAAACTAATATAACCAGAAATAATAATACCCAGATCTCTTTGTAATAAATTAATGATGCTATACACTTTTTAAAATATACATATGATATACACGTTTCGCTCATTAGCTAACTAAAATCGTTAATTAGGTCGATATGTTATATACAAATAATTTTTAAAGGGTGTAGTAAATTAGCTAAAACATAATAAGGCATTCAAAACTTTAATTGGATGCACTTTAAAATATATTATTAATTATTTTGTGGATATTTCCAAATATAACTACTATGTACAAATTATTTAGAAAAAAATATTTTGTTTAAGGTTATATAGTGTAATTTATATAACTAAAAATTAAAGATTCCCTAACGGCTTTTTGACCTTGTTGTGACTACTTTTGTGAAAAATAATTTATAATAATAGGTAATCTATATTTGTACAAATCAAAAATTGTTAGATAAATTTTATCGGTAACAAGCCCAAATAATATTACAAGAGTAAAATAAATATTTTATTTATTAAAAATAAAATAAATATTATTTCGGGTTTTGATGCCATAGGGGTGTGTGACTTGAAGACAAATAAATACAAAAAAGCTATCAATAGTTTATTTTATAAACATATATATTAAAATATAGATGCCACTTTCAAGCGGTAAAGTTAAATTGGTGTGTCGAGTAGTATTGTTGTCGGCTGTGTTTTCATAGAGCAGCTTAAATCTATCGCAATTTTTTCACAAGATGATGCTAGACGTTTTTTTGTGTCCATACAGTGTCCTGGCTCGTTGTGTCTCCTGGGCTTCTCTTTATGTATCTCTCATCCTGTTTTTTATCATGTCTCTCCTGGTGTCGTCAAGCCTCACATTTTTTATAATACTTTTTTTGAGACCGTTCTGGATTATTGCTTACAAGGTTGATTATTCTTTTATAAAAATATGATATAAATAAATCTCCTATATTTTTAAAAGAAAATTATCTATGTCCAACCTTATTATGTTGTTTTCACTTAATACTTCTTAAAATATTTACAAATTTATATAAACTGAAAGTTAAACAATAAAGTTTTTCGTATTGTTATTAAGTGCAAAAGGTTATCGCTATGGTTGTGCAACATGTTACAATACCTTTCCAAAGTAAGTCACGTCAAACGAACAAAGACAAAGGCAATAATAAAGATGATATAATATAATATTATGCAAAGGCAATACAACGAACCTCAGTGGATTACCATAATTTCGTTGAATATTAAAAGTGTGTTTGCGTCGTCTGTTTGAAGAAGAGGCTAAAAAATCAAGCATTTCTACCAACGTGACCTAAGCAGCACCAGAGCCATTTTACTGTAGTAATTCTTTAATTCATAAAGAGGGAGAGACAGCAAGAAGGGGGTGAGGTATTTAAATTTTTCTTCAAAATGGCGATGATGTATACATACATAAATTATTCATCGGGGGCGTTTTCGCTAATCGTCGAGGAGATTTATGAATTTTCGCCGCGATTCATAAAGAAAGAATATAAAAACACGGAATAGAAAGAACGCACCGGCCCTGCATAATAATCAAATACGCCGATAAAATCGCGTTGCCCCCGTAAAATCGGGCCCTCTTTATACATTGGGGGAGAAGTGTGTAAAATTGCGCCTATCTAGAACACAAAACGTGTCAACGATAAGAAGGAAATGTCTTTGTGTCTAAGAAGATAAGATACGAAGGCTTTCGCGAGGAGATCGGAATATCGGATGGTACAATACTACGGAAGATTAAATACGCAAAATTTTACTTTACTCGACGATTCACATACATGTGTGAAAAACTTTTATTTGTTTACATTTGTAAATAAAATAAATAAAATAATAATAGTGCAGTAAGTTTATATAAAAGGTTGTTTTATAAAATCATAAGATATTGAAAAAATTGTATTAAAAAATACAATTTAATTTAATTAATATAATAGATAAAATATTAATTTACTAAAAGTTTTTTGTGTTTTTATTAAGAACAATTCTAATTAATACTGGTTACCAATTATAATTTAGTGAACTTACAATTTAATAAATATTTAAATGTTATAATTTTGATACATATACTCGTATTTTAAATATATACACCAATATTGTATAGAAATGTTTCGATTTTAAAATATATAAATATAACGCTTATATTTTTTACTTATCTTAAATATCGATTCGATGGAAGCCAAATGATATATTTTACATTGCGTTGTTAATTAATTTTTAATTATGTTTTGCAATGCGAGTGAGGGCGTAGTCTTAATGACAAATACATATAAATTGCTTAATGCTATTTTTTAATCAAATAATCTTACCTATTTTGGCATCAGTCAAAGGCAGGGAGAACATCCCCGCGAGTGAGAGTAGCAGCCTCGCCGACTTCATTTTAAAACAATTGAAACTTTAATTGTAATCGTTTATAATAATATTAAAAAACTATTATTTTAACAATATTATTATTATTTACTGCAGATTTTCAATAACATTTTTGATTATACTATTATTATCCTCCATTCTTACACGAAACCCGAACGATGTCTTCATTCTTATGTGACTCTTTTTGCACAGCCATCCGTTTTTTTTTTCTATAATTTCACATTACACCTATCCTGAAACAATACAAAAAAATGTATTAGTATATATGTATGTACGTATATGTTAAGCTAGGGTTTCGCTAATGAGATTTTTGAGCCAGTTTTAGTGCGCACATGCAGAAAGAAAAAAAACAATACGAGAACGTAACTTTTTCTCTTGTCAATCGTTTCTTTTCCGACTGCTGAGCGAAGCTTAATGACGAAGCCTTAATGATGGCTCTTGTCTTTTTTTGCATGGGGTTTTTCGTATTATTCAACGTACAATGCAATATATTTATTTTTATTATATCGAGAAAAAAAAAAATTTTTTTTCTACATACTAATTTAATAAATGAATTTTCAGAAAATTAAAATTTTACCACCGCTAAAAAGTAATTAAATATTGATTATTAAACGGGTTTCGTTTTATATTAGTAAAATATATGTTTTGTCTCTAAAGTAATTATATCTACAACTAGGTCATAGGTCACAGCTAGGTCAAACGTCTTCTTTGTTATCATATCTAAAATATATATTTTGTGCGGCTTAAGGTAACCATTATATATTTTAATAACCACCGAATTCCATGTTCCGGTAGTTTATTTTATTTTTCATTATATCAATGCTCTTAATTTAGTTTTTTAATATATAATATTTACCTATTGTTGTGATCGGTAACAACAATTACGAGAAAAACTAAGTTGGTTTTACAAAGTGATTTTATTACAGTATGTACAGTTGTTCTGAGTCCGGTTTTTTAATTGCAACTGTTACGCAATATTACTACTGTTCTGCACAAGTGCTACTAGCTCTACCTAAACGTTAACTGCCTCACATATTAAATTATTGATGTATTTAAATTGACGACCTCGACAATTAAAAGCCATGATTAAAAACGTTCACATATAAAAAAATCATAACAATGTGATATATTATGGTATCAACGACAATTATAATAATAGCATAATTATTAAAGGTTACACATATTAACTCAATGGCAAACTTACTGATAGTAATATGATAATAAATGATTAATAATCGTTGCACATTTAAATGTATAAGAGAAAGTATGATAAGGTTCACAATGATATTATTAATTATAACAACAATATGAAAAATAATGATTACACGATGATAACATATCACTAAAGGTGATTATATGACTACCCACATGTATACATAACACTATATATTTTCTTTCTTATATTATAATATGAAAATTAGTCAGGATTTAAATCAATTTTTTTTATACCATAATCGGATTAAATTTATGCTGTATATGTACATAGGTAAAATTAAAATATTTTATATTAAAATCATGGTTAGTTTTAAAATTTAATACTATATACATTATAGTCGTAAGCCAAAAACATTTTACTTAGAAAATTGTTTATTTATGTTACACACGTATTTGTATGAGGCTAACACAATTAAATTTCTCCGAAAATGTTAATAAAGGTAATAAGTTAAATTATATTTAATTAAGGACATAATTTCACTAATAATTTTAGAGTAGTCAAGTGCCTTTGAAACTGTTTAAAATATATATATATATATATATATATATATATATATATATATATATATATATATATATATATATATATATATATATATATATATAAGCTTATCTTGTAAACTTATATATATATATATATATATATATATATATATATATATATATATATATATATATATATATATAAGCTTATCTTGTAAACTTTGTAAATAATTCTTTAAAATAAAATTTAATATCAATATTGATGTTGGTAAAATGTAAATGGTTTTAGTTTTTTTACCAATTGTTCTCAAATTAAATAAAGAATATAACTTTTTTTATTTAATATATCGCGCAAAATTTTTCAATAAACTCCTTAGCGAAGCGACAGTAATAACTCTTTGCCTTGCTGCCTCAACTAAGAAAAATTATTCCTAAATTATGGAAAAACATATAAATATATACATTATTATAACGTTCTAGAAGTAAAAGTCTTTTCCGAGGAATCATTTTAACTACAAACGATTTTAAGTTATTTGAACATACTAACAGCATACTGTAAATTTTAAAAAATTACACAAATCCTTATTACAAATTAAACCAACGTCTACTGCAAGCTAACGTGCTTTAGCGTTGCAAATATACACATAATGAATTAGTTTTTTTTTTTACATAATTTTAAACAGAAAATAACATATATTTTTTAAATAAAAAATTAAAACTTAAGTTTTAAAATCATAATTAGTAGCTGAAAACATTTGTTTTTAACGTAATGTAGTCTAAAAAGCCTAGAGGTAAAACACACATTTTGTAGTAAAAATAAATATTAAATTTTATATGTAGACCTTGACATTTTTTGTCGGATAATGATCCAAATAAATTTACGCCATTTTTCTAGAGACTTCTATAGCTTTCAACTAAAAATCGCCGAGCATTTATGAATTATTGACACTACCCTTTAACAACTTGAAAAAGTTCTGCATTAAATACATACACTGTCAAAAATGCTATGATACAAATGAAAAAAGTTCAGATATCTCTTTGTAGAGATATCTGAACTTTTTTCTTGGTATCCTCTTTAACAATATTAAGTACTACGCTATTTTTAAACAATGGAGCCATATTCAAGGACGCAACAAAATAGCAAAATTCAATTCGCTAGTAAATTGTTCAAGTGCACGCATTCCGCTTAACTTGATTCAGTTTTTTCAGTCTTACAAAAATGAAGTGAAAAATCATGCATTTAATTGGGCTAACAAAATATATATATATATATATATATATTATAAATATTTGTATAAGCCCTTTTAAAAAGTAGCTAAAATAAAAAGGGCATTTTTTATTCATCGGTTTTTATGGTTATATGAACTATGCTACGCTCAATAATAATTAATTAAAAGGAGTAAAAAGTATAATTAGAGTACTTTATGTTACGTGTTATATTATCTAAATTTATACGTACATAATTTTGGCGCAGAATTAAACTTGTGTAGAAAACGTTGTCCAGTTTACAAATTAAGAGGGAATTATATAGAGTTAACAAGGGTAACTTTTTGTGCGAAACCTAATGGCGCTTTCTAACTTTTCAAGTGGTGGATTAAAAACACAATTATTATAAATATCTGCATTACTGAATTGTTTGGTAAATAGAAGTTTAAAATATATACAAAATTAAAATACAATCTTATTTAAATTGGGTAAATTCAGTGATTTAGATAAATTTAAGAAAAAATGTAAATTTTACTGAAATGTTCTAAATTCAATCATTAATTATTGCAGCAGTGACGTGAGAGTAATTTCTGCAAAAGTGAATTACGAGCCGAGCAGTGCGAAGAGTATTACGATTCGGCAAAAGAAAACGAGGCGAGAGTGAAACAATAATAGCAGACGAAAAAAGCAACACGGCAAAGTTGTGATAAATTATTTGGCGAATGGAAGGCATGCGCAAAGCCGGCAACCATTATTTTCAATCTGGGAAAAAGTTTGACAACCCACCAATCACGGAGCCGCGTTTTGCTATGAATCATAATAATTTAATAAGTAGATTGGACAAAGAAAAAGTTTGCTCATAACTTTTTTGGGCCACCTTAATCAACGTTTACAATAAGAGAAAATCTCGCATCGGTGGGAATTAATCCGATTTTCCCGCACGGTGAACTGCTATTTTCGACAAAGTTTCCCAAACAACCAGCCATCCCTTTAGCACTGGCCCCGTAGGCTGTGTGTTTGCTTATTAAAACGCGCAAAAACTTGCGCTAACAAATAAAGAAAGTGAATTCGAGGGTGGTTTCGTTTGTGTACTAACAAGTGTAAACACACGTGGAAATTCGTGAATCGTAATTAGCATTCTATGACATATACCTTTATGTAAAGTGTGCATTTAAGTGACTCACGCTTATCTACAGAATGAAGTAAAGGAATAAATGATCTTAAAGAAAAGGACTCAAAATTGACAAAATAATATAAAATCCACCTTCTCATAATAAGCTTAAAAAACTTTATATTAGCTTTTAAATACTAACAGTCGAATAACATTGTCCTTTTTATACCAGAAAATACAATAAAAATATTACAAACCAAATTACCTTATATTTCTGTAACTAAAATAAAAACCACCTTGAATTTAAATATAAAAACAAAATGCCTTAGATGCTTGAGATTGTAAATAAAATATTTTGATGGTCCTAGATCTTCAGCTAAATGTACTTAAATTAACAATAATCCATTTTTTTTTCTTTCACTTAAGCTTACACATTTTTTTTATTTTGTTCACCTTAAATTGCAACCACAAACGTTTTATTCTACATTTTAAATATAATTGTATTGTAGCTAAAAACAAAATTTAAAAACATGTGTATTGTATATAGTAGTTTTATAAAAAAAAAATAACAAAATATTACTATAAAACAATTTAAAAAAAATGAACTTTTAGTAAAGTCAAGTTCATAATTATCCCCTAATTCTTAAAAGGATATATTTTTTTCAAGTGTTATATTCAAAGGATATTACATGAGCAATAAAAAAACAAGCACCTTTTCTAGACTAAACTTTATTGTATTCATTAGAAACTGTTTATTTTGAATTTGGTAATGATATAACCTACTCTTTGAAAATAGTATTTATTTACTACAATAAAAAATATCTTATTAAAGATATTATCGTTTATAGTCAACAGCACAAAATAATTCTTTAAAATAATAATTTTTTAGACAACAATAATAACCAAATATATTTTTAATTATAAAGTAGATAATATTCAACGAATTTTATAAAGTTAATATTTTAAATTAATAATAAATACGTCACTCACAGAATATTAACGGACGGGTAGTCTTTAAAATTCTATTCCAAAAGTTTCAATGCTTTGTAAAATTATAATATTTTAATATAAGAGATAAAATGAGTTTTAGTATTAGTGTCATGTAACATTAACCATTTATTTAGTATGCTATTATATATTAAAAATAGCAGCATGTACATATATCCTAACATTTTAATTAGCTATAATATAATTTTTTTCTCTGGGTCCTTATTTTTATTTATTTTCAGAGAACAACATACAATATTTTGACTGCAAAGCTAAGCCATCATATCTATAAGCATCATGTAGTCAATTGAAAACTTATTTTTAATCCACAAATGGAATGGTGCAACTATTATTATATGATTTTTTTTTTATTGTAGTATATAGAAATAATATTTTTAAATAAAATTTCAGTCAAAACAGTAAATGGATTTGTATTCCACAGTTTTTTTTATTGTATTGATACACTATTGTGCTTATTTTAAAATTGTGAGCTAGTTGTATGATATTTATCTATTGTTTAAAATTGTAAATATTTATGGTCCTTTCGCTCACACTAAAATAAAATTATTCTAATTTAAATTCGTAGCAGTAAAGCTATCAAGATTCATTATATTCAAAATATACGAATTACTTTCTAAATAAACCCAAAATTTTATAAGTCATAAAATACCACAAAAACGTCATTAAGATACATAGATATAATTTTTAAAAATATTGTTAAATTTTTGTATATATTATAAATACATTATTTTTAATTATAAAAAATATTTTTTACTAAAAAAAGTCCTAAAATATTTTTTTCCTTTCTTATATTTGTTGCTTTAATTATAATTTTAAATAGAGGATATTTAATAATATCTTACAGCAAAATATTATATTATTATTTATAATAAACCTGTTTCTTGCAAAGAATATTGCTAACGATCGTGCTATTTTGAAAGTTAAGAAACTTTTTATTTAATATATATGTATATATATTAGATATAAATACAATTTATATTATATATATAGGTGTGAAACAACAACGAGCCTATCGCCTTTTAGGAAAATATATACTTTTATTATTTTATGTTATTCATTAACAGCATAAAATATGGCGCAATCTAATTGGGTTATTTACGCCATTAATTTCCAACTTTCTCTTCAACGCCCTTTCTAACACGAACCACCAATCATTCGCCAGCCTGGCTCATAACCAGAGTATATTTTGAAATTTAAATTTAATAAAATATAAGATAAACAATAACGAATGCACCGCAAAGGCTTGGGTTCGTTAACGTAGTTTGGAAACTCTCGGTGAATTCTATTCCTTGTATCTGGTTCGTAGTACGTTGCATGCAACGTTGCACGATCGAACTTGGTTGACTATAGGCTTGGCTTGCCTACAATTAGCGTGTGGGGCTTCGAAAAGTTGACTCTGATGAGAGTGTGTGTGTAGCACCCTGACTTCAAGTTGCCGTGTAAGTTTACAATAGGTCTACGGCGTAGTCGATGCTCTAAAGTCCTAACTAAACATTTCTAATTGGGCCGTTACGGCTCACTCGGCTACGATCTCGAAATACCTGTACCACAGGGTTTGCATGAAGTTTAAATTTTATTTTTACAATTGTTAAGATAAAAATTAAAACATAAGACTCTTTTTATAATAAGAATATAGTGTAAATGATGACTACGCCATTCAAATTGATTTTCTAAAATCTTATAAAAAAAATAGCGCGTAAATTTAATCAAATTTCCCAGAATTCTATTATGGATTTAAAAAGTAAGTTGAAGAGAAAACAATATTTTGTAAATTACTTAAATTACTTAAAAAGACATATTTTATTTATCTGTTAACTAGACACGAGCAACATAATTCCAATGCCATAAAAGTCTTTAGCCTACTTTTTTCTCAGCATCTAACGCATGTAATTTTTAGTCCTTTCTATAATTTTTTTAAAGGAAACTTTAAGTATTGTTTTATAAAGTTTACCCATAGTTAAGGCCTATCGAAACGATGTGATCCTTTTTTAATTAGTTCAACAGTCACAACATAAGATATTATACTTTTTTGGGTATTATGCTGAGTGGCGTGTGATTTTGAAACAAGATCAACGCTGAAAAAGCTAGTAATAGTGGTTTTAAAACATATAAATTACCACATATATATAGAAATGCAGATGTCAGTATCAGGTGGTGGAGTTCAAAAATCTTTTCTGGTGAATCGAATTGCAATCTATCGTCCAGTGATAACCAAATGGTCCTTAAAGTATTTATCTGCTTCGCGTCGGTCGTAGCAATCTTCAGGGACTGGCTCCAGTGATGCTTCGTGAGCTAGGTGTTGAGTCTCTGTCTTCATGATTTTACGATCTGATCTTTCAATGTGACATCTAATATATAGATCTTTTGAGGAAGCTCTGACAAATCGAAGACGTAAATAATTAGGAATTAATAGAATTATCTTTAAAACACAAACCTTAAGGTTGACACCCATCAGAAATAAAACAAGTTCTATATGACTTTTTATGATACATTCGATGCAAGGTCAAAAGCAATAGTTGCGTTTTTATGCTACAAGAATGGACTATTATATATATTTATCTGTACTGTCGGGTTGATCAATAAATATCGGTACTCGAAGGATTGCATATTCTTTAATGAGATCATCATTGGTATGATTAATTACTTTTTGTCATAAATACTACACTTTGTATATATTTACTAAAAAACTAGCGTAATATAATAAAAATATTTATGTCACACGGTAAATGGGCGCAAAATATACTTTGCAGATATTAGAAAATAATATATTTTTAGCATAGTTGGGATACACACCAAAGATAACCCGTGGGTCTGTTTCAAGCATTCATCTTTTATATATTTAGGGTAAGCCATACATGTATTGAATGTGGCTGCTTTTACTTGTACCATTTTTTTAATAATATAATAAGAAGGATAATCATTGTAATATGAGAGTTTTTTTTCACTTCTATCTAATATGAATTTAAATTATATAAAATATTATTATCAAAAATAATTGTAATATGTTATTTAAAATAATAAAATTATTAATATTTAATTAACTGTAATTAAATGATATTATTAACTATCAAATTCCAAGCACCCACTCAATAAGTCTGTTTATATAAATTTATATAAAGGTTGTAAACATTTTTTATATGTGCTTTCAATTGAAATAACCTAATAACGCACATTTGTTAAACTTGAATTTACGCCCTAAACTTTATCGCAGCAAAAACGTAACGACCACTCAAATATTTTATTTTATAACATAGATAAAATATTTTTCAGTATAATAAAACTCAGTATAAAATATGACTTTTTGTGCGTCGTTCGCAACCCGCGCGTTGAGAAACCCTTTCGCTGTAGTACGGCATCTGATAAAGCGGCGAGGGAAAGCGTATGTGGGTGAAACCTTCCCCTTAATTTCGGAGGCTGCCTCCTAGCCTCCCCAAGGATCATCCTGGTTGTCACGTGACCGCGCGCGTGACGAGACCTTCTGTCTCCTTGGCCTCTCGTTATACGCGTGCCATTTATGTATCAAAGATCGTCTGTTTCAGATTTGCTTATTCATTAATATAGATTTTTATTCATCTCATCTACTTATAGTTGGCGTGTGTTATTTTATTTTATAGTTGATTGAGCCGCGAAAGTAGAAAAACGAAACATACATATTTTCTGACAATCTGATTTGCTCATTTAGAAGTTATATAAATGATCACTATTAACTAATAACTTATGTAAAATAAGTTTTTTGCCTTTACTAGATTTTCACATGATTTTCACCTGGGACCACTTTTTTTTGCATTATTCATTAAATACATAGAAAATATTATTAAAAACTTTTTATTGTGGGCCAATTAATTAATTTTTAGGCAAATTTAATAATGTTTACAAGCCAAAGCAAAACCTTTTCCTAGATGAGAATGATTCCATGTTTAGGTAGACTTATTTTTCGGATATTCAGTCCTTAAATAAATATGAAATGTTAAATAAAATAGTTTGCAAATCGGATAATGGTAATATTTGTGAAAAAATTTTAGTAAACACGGTGATGAATGTATTAAACTCATATCTCGCTGACAATTTTTATAATAGCGTTTTACTCGCAAAAGTTTTTTTTTAGGGAAAACAGGAATTTGTGGAGCAACCGAAAAAATAGGGGTCTGCTAGAATCCCTCAAAAATATAAAATTAAGGCCCCCTATGATGAAAAAATACTGTAAATAAAGCTAGATCGCTCATATAAATTTGGAAAAGAAATAAGAAGAGAGATTTTAGAATGATATCTACTTTTCATAACAGCCAGATGAAAGATGCGGGGGAAAAACCAGAACGACTGGCCATACAATATATAAGCCTAAATGTATAATGAACTATAAATATAATAAAGGTGTCGATAGCGCCGACCAATACCTAGCATAATATCCAATATTTGAAAAACAAAGGAATGTATAAAAAATTTGTTTTTTCATTTAATTCAATGTGCATTGTTTAATTCGTTCAGTGTCTATTAACATCTGAATCCTAAGAGCAAAATTAAATTCAAAGATTTTCTCTCGAGTAAGGCTTAAGGATTGATGCAGAATTCAGTGGAATCTATCGATTATGAAGACATTTTACTTGTTTCTACCGCATCTTGTCGTGCCTGTGCTGTCTATCCACCAGAAAGGCTTCCGAATAAGCTAAAAAAATCATTAGTCACTTAAAATAAAAATTAGGAAAAATGTGTGAAAAGAAAATGTCGTGTTTATTCTGCACGTGGAATTAAGAATGATACAGCATACATGTGTAGAACTTGTAAAATTCCTCTTCATATTAACGACTGTGTTATACGTATCTAAAAATATTAAAATACATAAAAGAGTGATAATAAAAATAAATATCAATATCTATATAGTGAAATTTATAAGTGTAATTATTTTATACGTATCTAAAAATATTGCAATATATTAAAATAAATATAAATATGTATATAGTGAAGTTTATAAGTGTAATTGTTTTATACGTATCTAAAAATATTGCAATAAATAAAAAAATAATAATAAAAATAAATTAAAATAAGAATATATAGTGTAGTTTATAAGTGTAATTGTTATAAAAATAAATGTGTCAGTGACAGTTGCATGCAGAAAATGAACGCCGAAAAATTTGGTGAGCTCAAATTTATATTGTTAATCGATTTTTTTTATAAATCATTCGCACAAAAAATATAGAAGCATTTAAACAATCATATTAATAAATTATAAATAACTGGTTTGTAACCATTGCAATCATTTTAAATTTACATGAGATATTAGGAATGAAAAATACATATTTATTTGTTCGCGACTCTATTTCTCAGAGATTCTTTTAGGCGATAATATTATTTTTTCTTAAATATTTTACCTAATGACAGCAATAAACTAATACAGCGATAATTTATACGATTTGTAGCTTTTTCTTTTGGTTTCTTAATCAGTGAATCATTGCAATTTTCAAATGGTGATGAAATAACAAAATAACACACACCCAGTAAAAAAGTTATTAGATGCTATTTCTTGAAAGTTCTTAAATTACCGTGTTATTAAATTTATTTACATATACCGTAACGTTTTCACTTATAAATTTTGTAATAATATACAGAATTTATGGTTGAAAATTTTGTTAATTGAAAAACTATCAATGTTTAGATTTCTTTTATTTGGATTAATTTTAGGTTAACCTAGTTCTAACAGTTTTAACATTGAAATTTATTTCTATTCAAGGAGTGTAACATAAAATATTATTTTTATATAAAATAAATAATTATGATTTATACATTTCATTAAAAAATTTACGTGTTATAAAAAAGCGACGACTTATTGCATTGTGACGCAATGGGATAAGCAAACTCTTTTTACAAAAATTTGAAGTAAAAAATAATTTATTTCTTATTTTATAGTATGTAGAAATGTTATGCTAACATATTTTATTATCATATAAAGACAAATTTGATGGTATCCTAGTATTTTTTTAGTTAAAAAAAACGCATGACGCAGGGTTTCACGGCTACTAAGCAACGTTCTTTCAAGACTCGTACACGAGTCCACGGGCGTTAAGCTGTTAATACAATATTAATATCTTATAACGCATTGGGCTTAAACAGTATTTTCTTAAAAATTTTCTAAAAAAAAAAAAAATATTTATAAAGAAGTCTTTTTTATTAAAAATTTAATTTGTACACAAATATTCTTAAATGTTTTACAAATGCTAAAATTGTTATGCCACTGCATAAATAATGGTGGGTTCATGCCAAATGGTTATTAATATGCTAGCTTAAAAGTATTTTATTAGCAAAAATTTAAATTTTCCTAATTACTATGGGTCTTTGCTTTGATAATCTAAGAACTATATTATTAATTTATTAAGAAGTACTCGTTTTACATGAAAATCTATAAATTTCAATAATGTAATAATTACGCAATAAAATTGGTTTGCGTTTTACTTAAATAATGATTTTTTTTCTTTTTACTTTTTATGACGTAATAATCTACTAAAAATATTTTATGAAATAAATATATTATTTTATTTAAAAAGAAAGTAATTTCAAGCTCATATTTTTTACGTATCTTGACCAAATTTAAAGGTGTAATTTAGGCACCCACTCTTAAAACTCAATCATTGTTTTTTTATATACGTGTCTAAATTGTAACGGGCAATATTTCTTCGATGAAACTCGTTTTACTGTCGAAATTAATCACCGACCTGAAAATCTAAGTTACTTTTAATTAATTAATCACATTTTATAAATAATCCTTACTCCTTAGAGCCACGTGGGCCGTAATTAAAGCGTCTTTAGCGCGGCTCTCTGTAGAATAATAAATAAAATTAAAAAATAAGAAGTGGAAGCGTAAGAAAAAATATTAATAATATTAATTATAATGGGAAATTTGGCGAGCAATCGACCTTAAGACGTCAGATGCCGGTGCCGTTGGGAGATAACGAGTTTTTATGTTCGACTTTATATTTAATTAAATAGGGTAATGTTTATGTAAATCGGTCGGCCGTATTTCTCGCGCAGCGCCCGCCGTTTAACGGCTCTGGCTAACGCCAGCGAAAAGGGCTGAGTTTAAGTTGTGTAACCTGATTTCGTAATTAACTTCGTTAAGTCCAATGAGGAAGCGCAATGGGATATTCGAGACTCCGCTGCAACTAGACGCGATAATAGCGAATTAGAAAATATATGTCCCCATGCCTTGTCAACATACAAAATATTTATTTTAAAATTTATTAGGAAATTAAATTATCGTTAATTTTCAATAATAAATTTATGAATTATTTTTATTTTTCATCCACATTAAAGCCAACTTCATATTTATACTTTGGACTATGCACGTATTGGTAAAATCGATAGCATGTTTTTGAGTTGTCACATTTTGTAGATGTTTTTAACAAGAAAAAGCTACTTCTTGCGATCTTCTGGATGCAATTGGTTCATCCCAGTTATACATATGAATTTTATCATGTAAATTGTGGAAACCTTGATTTAAAACATATATGTTTCGTTTATAGTATAAAACAGAAACTATCAATTAAGGTTATGGTAGTGCTTTTTGAAAATCAAATGTAAAAGCAAAATACTTTTCTGGGTTTTTTGAGGTTAGCGTTTTATCTTCTTGTAAGGCTTTTCTAGCTAGTTCGACATCTTTTAAATGAAGTTCTTGTTGTTTCATCAGATTTGTTTTTTCATCAATATTGCGTGACGTTTTAAGTTACATATATTCCTATATATTTTCTCTTTAATATAACTTGTGTAATTTTCCTTACTTTTATTAATGAATAAATTGCACATTTTGATTATGATCCAATTAAAGTTTAAATACTTTTTATTTGAATTGTAAGACCTTGTATAATGGCTTTATGTTTGGGGAAAACTCTCAATGTGTTCTTACACGCGTTTTTCTTCTTCCTCATCAGTTTTCTAAAAAAAACCTTTCATTCTACCATGAAAATCTTTTTCAATTTTTTTTGCATTGAGAGTACGGTCAACTCTTTCTTTGGATAATATAGTAAGTATATCGTTTTCTTTACTTTATACCCCAAACACTTGCAATTGCTTGCCACCAAGCTACACCAACCTGCAAATAGCATTGCGTGTCTTCTCTCTAGTATGACGTATGTGCACCCAAATGTAAAAAAATATTTTATACAACTGAATATTTTGTATTTATTTTGCTGGCATTAAATACGTATTATATATTTTATATTGAATACAAAAATGTATAATCATTCAAGGTACACCTCATCGATTTTTAAACGGATATCATGATATTAATTCAAAATGGATCGTCGCATCTAAAACTTACGTTCAATTAACTGTCTTTTAAAGTATCACAATAACCATTGCAGCTAGACAGCTAAGACTAACTGAAAATTAAATTCTATTGAAAATTTGTTTTTATTTTTCCTCTATATTTTTGAGCAATTAAAATATTTTCACACGTGAAGAAAATGAATAAAAATATATTTTTATTACAACCAGACCCATTTGACGCCGGAACGCACATAAACACATTAAGGGTCGAGTTGTGTTTTATCAACTCGCATGTTTGTTTTGAACATGTCCCTCTTTCGCTGGTATCGAGGTCCGGTGTCCCGATGGGACTCAACATTAAAAAGTAACCAAGTCCCGTTGTTTATGCCTCCCGTTGTATATAAAACGCGTAAATTATCACGCAATACGACCAGTTCGCGTATAGCTAATACTATACGAGCATGGTATAAAACGAAAGCTGGATTATATAATACGGGCGCCGTTTCATAATGCTGGTTTAATAACATAAAACAGCGTGTAGAATAAAAAGTGCGGTGTTTTTAAAGATTAAATACTATATAATATACTATAGTGCTTTTCCTTCATTTTATCATACAAATTAGAAAAGTATGTACTTACATACACATATGTAATGGAGAATATTTAAACTTAGATTAAAACTATTTTAATCATTATTATATGAAAATGAACTTTTAATTCAATATCATAGAAATATACTTTAATAGTCACATCAAATGTTATTCTAATTTAAATTTATATAAATAATTTTTCATTGTCAGACATTTTTTTATCAAAGTCTTGCTTCTTATGTGTTAGAAGCTTTAAAAATTCCTGCTTCTTAAAACAAAGTGCATTTAATGAAATCTACAATTTTACACCACATTAAAAAATAAACTTAAATTATTAGCAAAACGTTTTGTCACTTAACTTTAAAATTATTTTACTAGTAATCTCAAATTATCATATGTAATATTCTAGCTGGGGCATCTAAATACCCGGCCAAATTCATTACCCGTTTCTCAGGCATTTCCCATAAATTAACCGGGTACCAAGTTCAGGCCCTAGTAATTTTTGTCTACTACTATAAACTGACACAAAGGTATTAATTATAAATGCATATTATAAAATAAAATATTTTATTTTTGTATTTTGCTCAAATAGTATTGAAAAATTATTTGGAATAAAAATGAAGACCGAAAAACTATTAGTAATGGTAAAATTTTGTATTAATTTAATATATTATAAATATTAAATAATTAACCAAAAAGCTATGTATGTATAATTATTATCAACAATGTATGTATCTATACATTGTATAAACACATGTGATTTATTCAATAACATAATAATATTTTTATATTTATTTTATGTTATTAAATAATGGCTGTCGACACTAAAAATTTTATAAATATAATTGTATGACTTAAATTAATTCCTGTTAAAATTTTTTTCTCTAAATAATAGACAGAGTAGTTAAAGGATTCAACATGTATTTGTGTATATTTATCTAAATGAAACTTCGAAATTACGTATATTAAAAATCAAACGGAATTGCTCACAATAATTTTATTTAAATGTTGATAACAAAAATTGATATTATACATATTATGTAAAAATACATATGAATAATTATCCAAATATGTATAAATATATAAAAGTATTTCTTGATTCTTGATTCAAATGAATTTCACTTTTAGAATATCATTTGTTAAATAAAAAGCAGTTTTAATAAAAATATTAGTAAGAAGATGTGGAAGGGTTCTTAAACTTTAACCGTCAAATAAAAATTTTGATTGCAATAAGTACTAGGTGGCTAAAAATATTGTTTGTTACAAACCAAATATGGTTTATAAATTTTTCAGTTTTAAATTATTCGTAGAATAACGGATAAACACCGCAAAATAGGATAATCTAATTTTTATAAAGTTGTATCTAATAAATTTTAAAGTCCACAGACAAGATTCAATTTTGTCATGAAACCCAAGTACGATAAAAAAAATTGCAAAAAAATAAATTCAGAACGTGGGATAATTGTATTATATGAATTTGCTTATCATAAAACCCGTGAAATGGCTCACCCGTCATAATTTATTAATGAACATTATGAAGTGCCGATCATTGTCAACTTTCGCTAATTTATAAACTTGAAAGCATTCTAAAAATTAGAATGAAAATTTTTTAATCTTTTATTTATTTAACTGTACATTTCTTTTCATATTTGCAAAAGTAAAGAATTATTATTTTTTGTCACTTCTAAATCGATAATAAATATCAATTATCTAATCAAATAATTTATTCTGGTTAATTGATAAAAAACTGTTCACATCTCTTGATAGCGGTGCTAACCATCAACCGATAGATAGCGAGCGAGGCATAAATCACCGTCGGTAAATAATAACAATAGACAAGGCCAGTTTTCTTGTGCACGACCGTCTCCCGAGTATGCCATGTGTATTTTTTGCGTGTACTTGAATTTTTTTTTGTTAATTCTTGAGAATGTCAAAACGAAATGTTATGTAATGACAACTTACATTGTAAAAACATACTTTCGGACTGTTAAATATAGATTTACTGTCCTTTTTCGATGCACTATTCTCACTAAATGGGTCTTGCGAAATACAGAGAAGTCGAATTTTTTGTATTGAAAATTGTGTTATTTATTTATTTCATATGTAGATATCAAATACTATATTGAAATTAAAATAATTGAGTATACGTTCAAAATAACACGGTATTTGGTTCTTTTCAAAAGTGCAGGTCCTACCAAGGGTCGGAAGCTTTAATTCTAACGCCTTAAGGTATGACTTAGTAGACCGCAAGTCGTTGATCTTTGTGTTTAAAATTACTTACAAATATTTTCTTTTATTTTTAATATAATCAATTTTCTTAAACGTAGACAGCTCACGTATATGTCACACAACCCATAACAATGACATTAGAAATATGCGTATACCTACCTATATTAGCAGTACTTTTTAGTGAACGTTTTATTTCATGGCTAATTTATGCTTTAATTCAACGAGCTTATATGCAAAATAAGCTCTATGGTTATTTGGATAGCGATATTTATTCTTAAAACAAACCAGTCAAATTAAAAAAAATTACAAATTATGTTTTTGTATTATGTTCGATTTGTTGTTTATTTTATCCGAAAACAAACGTTTGAAGGGTTTTACTAAAATATTAAATCGTAGCTGTTAAAATAATTTGAAGAATTAATGTCATTCTTTAGAAAGTTTTCCGAAATAAAAGCATATAAATTGTAAATACATACATATATTTTATATAAATTTAGCAATTACTTACTTTAATTAACCTATTTAATAAAAAAAATTTAATGACTAAGTAAATTATACTGTTCCGAAATCTCTGTAAAAAAATCGTTAAATAACAAACACAATACATATAACGTGACGTTAGAATTCACGTAATTTATAAAATAATTTGCACTTGTCAGCCAGCATTAAGAAAAGCATTAAAATAAAAAGATGACTCTCTTGCGTACTATCAGGCAAAGTTTCTTATTCCACCAGGACTCAAATTGTGCCATGGAAAAGATCAACAGCCTCTTTTGAAAACTTTTCAACAAAATATCCACGACTTTAACACATTTGCTTAGCAAAAACTTGAACTTGTACTAAAAATTATTTTACAATTTTTTTAATATTTTTTTATAAGTTATATACTTATATAATATAAACGTACATGCGTATGTGTGTTAACCCAGAATACCTCCTTCCTGATTGCGATCCTTAAGCCTCACTCAAGGAACTCAATTTGAATATTGCGAATCTGAATAGAGGTTCATTTGCCGACAAAGCACATATAATAATGATTGACCCAAAAATGGAAATAACAAGCCCATCCCATCGATTTACAACTAAATTATTATTCTTCGTTCAACCAAATATATTAAATTTTAACTGGGAGCCGATGAAAGGTAAAATATACACATATTGATTGCTTGCATGGAACAACCAATGTTGTTGTACTCTATCGTGATGTTAATTAATAACACACATATGTATATAGTTTTGCAAACATAATAATTGTGGACTGTAATTAGCGTAAAAAAACAACGTGTCATAAATAATGTATACGTGAATAAGTATATCACGTAGTTATTTTATTATATTTGTTCTAACAATTAGTTCTCATTTATTTATTCGGTATTGTATGAATAAAAAGCTATCGTACTATATATTATAGTTTGTTTATATCATATTTTTTATTAAATATGTTTTTACTGTGATTATTATTCCATTATGGAGCAATCTTATTGCAATAAAAATATTTTGTACGGAATAAGCATTTTCAAACTATATTTTTCTACGTTTCACGTATTGAAGTTACACGCAGTATTTACATATCTTTACATAAACCAAAAACACTATCCGTTGCGTGCGTTTCACACGTTGCATGTTTAATTGAGTTATAATTACATTTTTCGCGTATTTACATCCTTTTCTTTACTATCGGCGTCCCCGTTTTTTTATTACCCCCTATTTCGCCCATTTATGGTCAGTCATTTAAACTACGCGTCCATAAATATTCACAAGATTTTATCAGTTCGACACTGGAGTACACATGGACAGTTCCACGTATTTGAAATGTAAATTATTATAGTGCATAAAAGCACAACTATAAAAAATATACCAGTTTAATGTAATCAATGATAAATGTATGTCTTATTTAAATATACATCCCTTTCTATAGTTTTGCGTTAGAAATTATCATTTAAACAAAGGCGTTTTGCATAGGAACCATTAAAAACATGTGTTTAAAAATCACAGAGAATTTATAGTTTTAGATACATATATTTTACTGCTTTTCAAATGTTAATAACACAATACTTTCTCTTACAAAAGCTATTGTATTTGGAAATAATAAGTATGTCGACATTTTGTTCTTTATATAGAAAATGTTTACACATTTAAAACTATGATTTCTTAGAGAAAAAGATCCTTAAGTACTTTAAAGTTCTGATTTTTCTATAATACAAACGAGTATACTGCTTTTTTTATTATCAACATAATAAAATAAAATCATAATCTTACTATAGTTGCGTGTTGAGTGTTTTGATTAGAGGCTATTTATTTTGCATAATATTGATTTATTATTAGTTATTAAATATTTTAGCACTCCAGAATTAGTTGATTTATATTTCATATCTCTATATATTTTTCTCATTGTTCTTCATTCTTGCATTCGTTGTTTTTCATTCTTCAGAGACAATATGTTCATTAATTCATGCACAAAAACTCACGCTATTTTTAGAGGTTTGACAAAATTTATATACCATTACTTGCTATTTTTAAAATGTTATTTAATAATTTTCACGTAAATGTGGACATTAAACATACATTAAAAAATGTTGCTTAATTCTTTAAAAATAAATAATCCAACTAATTATTTTACGTATATACTATAATATCAAATAGTATGATTACATATTGCTAAAAATTACTGATTTATGAAAAATATAATTATTTTTAGTTGCTTGTTTTATGATTTTAATCCTTATATTTTTTTTAATGTCAATATAACAGATTATAAGTTAAAAATCAAATATATTTTAATAATATTCGCAAATATTAAAAAACATCATTATTAGTAAGCGATTTAAATAAATAAAAGCTGTTTATAATAAAAGGTAATCCTGAAAATAAAGGCGTTTTTTATTAACGCAAAAAATAATTTTTAGATGTTAATTTTTTTTAAGATTTAAAATATGTTATTTCTAAAGATACAACCTTTTCTCACCTTTATATTTTTTAATTTCCATTAGCATTAAATGTTAAAGGCTTTGATTTAAAATATTCCGATAACTCCCTTTTCACATAGAATTGTGTTCGTCTGAGAAGTGTGACATTGATCGAAATAAATGATATTCGGAAGGAGCAAGATCTAGATAATAAAGTGGATGATATAAAACCTTTTAGCCAAGTTCATATTTGTATCGAGAATAAATTTCACTACTTTGAGATGCGCATTGTCGAGCTATTATCATTGCATAGAACTATTCGACTTCTGTTGGAGTGAAGGCTTTTTTTACTTTCTCGTGCAAAAGATCCAGCTGATCACAATAAAAACTTGCTGTTATTATTTTTCTAGGTTTATAAGTTTCGTGATACAGTCCATTTGCAATCCTACTATACTCACAACATAACTTGAGGTAGATTTTGTAACTTGACTTTTGAATAACCACTATCTTCTATGACGATTGTTGACGAACAAAACTATTTTTTATCTTCGGTTATCTAACGATCGAGAAAAGTCGATTAGTTTATAGATACGGAAGCTATTGAGATGGTTTTCTTTGCTTAATTCGTGTAGAACTTTTCTTCGAGCGTACCCTATCTTCTCAATGTGTCTATACACTGTTAAATTAAACTGGCTTAGTTTCTTTATTAGCTAATTGATAGTTTGAGTAAGATTTTTTTTCATTTCTGCAACCAGAATATTATCTTCTATTTTGTCTGGTCTTCCACAAGGACTATTCTTAATATCGTAATTTACGCATAATTCATTTTTATATCTAAATGCTATATGTTGTAAATTAATTTAAGAAAATCATTAATTTTAAATATTACATACACATTAAGTGAATTATATGAAAAATGTATAACGTAATTTTATTTATATTTTCAATAATTAATAACATTTATCTGAATGTCATATTGTTTAGGTATGGCTGTATATGTCAATAATGTATATTCTTTTATGAATAAAAAGTCGCAAGCATTAAAAATATGCATTTTTAAAATATTGTACAAACTCTAGCTTTAACTCAAACACTAAGAATAATACATTTCTAGCAAATATAGAGGTTGAATAGCATGTATTTATTCTTTATGTGTTACTTTTAGAATAATTAACAAACATAATGGTTATTGAATAGATACTTATTAAAAAGAATCATTAATCTAAAAGATTTTGTACGTGATGGTTATTTCAAAAACATCACACATATCACCGATAAAGTCAAAGAACAATTTTAATATAAATTCAGTCGTTGTAGAATTTATTAATAACGTATGTATACGTACAAACATAAGAATATAACGCCGAACAGTAATGTCAAGTATTTTGTAAATGGGGGCACACAAGAATGGGTAAAACGATGGACCAACAAATTCCGTATAAAGAGACCAGTGGCGGCGAACAAAAATCCTGGAATAGAAGCAAACGATAACAATTTACTAAATCCCCCCTTTGTACGTGTGTATACACATAAGTGTGTATGTTCTCATATAGCTATTTGAAAAGATGAAACGCGAGTTAAATAGTTAGTAAATAGTTTTTTCATGGCGTTGATATTGAACGTTTACGGTGTTGTCAGCATTTTGACAAAACTAATATTCTTTCGTAAAACTATCCGTAACGAACAAACAAAATTGTCTTCTATAATGTCTTTAATATAATGCTGGATATTATATAAAGTCGAATCAAATAGAAAAAAAATAATAATGATATTTATTACTCATATGCTCAATGAAGCAGATTAAACAATATATAATAAACGTAATAGAATTATGCTATAAAAGTGGTATTTAATAAAATATTTTCTAATTGAATGCTTCAACGACTACAAGTAGAATTGTTAGATGTTAATAAATTGTTTTGTGTATTTTACTTGTATTATATTATCATTTCAATTATTTTTTTTACTTGATTTAGGATTTTCTGATTAATGATATTAAGTAAATACAAAGAGAACAAAACATTGGCTTCTAGATAGTATTTTTATATATTATCGCGACATGTGAATTCACGTTGTCATCTCCTTTTTTAACAAATTTTAGAGCATTTTTTTTGTTTATATATTTAATTGCTTAATTTAACTGATCCTTGCTGTTTCAATATGTTTCTATATAAATTAATGAAGATACTATAGATTTTTTAACTTCAGTGACTAATCAATAAAAAGTATACTTTATTGTTGGTCTTTATCTTTAAAAAAACACACTTTGAAACACGATCCATTCAATTTTCAGTCGGTAATTAATGAGTGTCTCTAAAGTCGTAACTAAAAACCATCCAGTTGTGATGCAGATGTCTCACTCAAGATGATTGATTAATTTATATATTTAACATGATAATTTATTGTGGGTTAGCATCTATTATAAATTATCCAAATTAACCTTTGAATGCCATTTAGTAATTTTCTTATGCTTTAATTTAGTTAGAAATCCATATGTTAACAAGCTATTGTCGTTTTAATTAAATTTTGTACTAAATTAAAATAGGAATATGTTTGCTAATATTATAGTTTTAAAATAATCAATATACATATATATTTCGTGTTTATCCTTTAATATAAGGCTGTTCAAACACATGCATTATTTATGAGCTGTTGGCAAATTCACACGTATGTATAATGAGCTTCAAATATTAGCTAATACACGTTTAAACTGAGCGTGTTAAATGGACGAACGATAGGATTTGCGTCAAACCTTTCGTTTAACTAAATGAGTAACAGCGTTAGTTTGAGCAGAGAAACAAAGTGTGTTATATAAATGGTGAGTTTATTAATTTCCAAATTAATATTTAATAAAAATGCTTGAAATATAAATTTGATAATTTTTATTATATGTATTTTTTAGACATAGAAAGTTTAGTTTAATATTTTAAATGAATGTGACTAAAATTCTTGTTTGTAAATATAAAATAAGTAATCTTGTCACACGAGAGAGACCAGCCACAATTTTCGTAACAAAAGCGTCAAAGGCTTGCAATTAGGTTACAAAGTGTTACCCCATTTCCCATATTCGCAGGGTTTGTCGCCAATCTGCTACAGCCTTTTTAGGATCTAATTACAAAATACAATATAAAAGATTTTATATAGCTTTATTTTTATGGTATACAGGTTATTATCATTATACATATAATGAATCTCACATACAAGTCATCTTTTCACATAAAGCAAATAGTTAAAACGATTTTGTACATAAACATCTATAAAACATTCAATATTTAGTAATAATTGAGTAATTTATTTATTTATTTAATTTAAACTAAAATGTTATATACGATAAAGTCTCTGAGATACAGGAACAGAAAATAATCAAATAGTTAAATATAAAGGTATTTCAAAAACCATCTATTAACTTTTTATTTCATAGGGTGTTACCAAACTCGATAATTCATTAAGATTCCGTACCAAATATAAAAAAAACTTTTTGTTTTTAATTCAAACTAATTTTATGGTTTGTACGAAGTCTGTTATGAATTATTGAAATAATAGATTTTTGTCTTTCGCATTTGCAAAGAAACTTTTTTTTTTTGCGACTTACCTGAAACAAACAGAGAATTAAATAACCTCAGCAATTCCTAATGCACCTAACGCTAAAATGTAACTTTTTAAAAACAGCAATTAGGTAGCAAAATTACAATTCCATCTTTGCTAAACGAAAGCAATTGTTTTATAGCTAAAGTAATTTAATGAGATATGTATAATAAAGTAGAGATTTTAGTTTCATGGTATATCATACATATTAGTCTAAAGAGTGAATAGGGTCATTGATCTCCTCTTTTTCCAGATCGCTTATGAACCTTATAAGTATCACTTAGACTACTACTTCACTATTAATACCCGAGAGTTCACCCCGAACTCGACTCTATTGGAATCGATACAGATGGCTAGATCGGAGTAACGACTTGAGAAAAAGAAAAAACGATCTTGTCTAGTTAAATAGTTCATTTTACGTTTTGAGACGACTTAAAAATCTTAAATACATAGAACTTATTTATAATATATTATCTGTCAGGTTCAACAATAAAAACAACTCTACTGTTTACAATTAGAAGAATTACACCGTAATAATAAATCGTAAAATGGATACATCATTTATATTTTCTAATAACAAATTAGTTTCTCAGTTAAAATGAGACACCACCGCGGGAAAGCTTTTAAAAGCTCATGTCAAAAAGTACGCACTTTAATTTTTAATAATCCATCCCCTTAAGAAATAAAAATGCGCTTTTTTGGATTTACAATTATTTAAAAAAAACTCGCTACCTTTTCATAAAATCCACTTCAGAGACGCTTGCAGACTATGGACGCACTCACGAAACATTTCCCAATTGCACAATGAATTAAATAATTACAATCACAATCATTTTCCTAATAAAAAAACTCATTCTGAGGTCACACATACATCTATCCATTTATTGCACCAATTACACGTCTATATTATAACTTATGTAACTGAAAAATAATTTGTAGCGCTTTACAAATATACTTTCTTTGCAGAAATATCTGATGTCGCTGTGAAGGGGCTCAATCGACAATCGACTATTGTTCAGCATTGGTAAGTGTCTTGTTTTTTTTATCACCTTACCCTCAGCGAAATTCTTTAACGGTTTAGGCGGAGGTTTTTTAAGCAGAAACTTTTTCGTCGATGACTTGAGAGTAACGTTTGAGTATAAATTGAGATTTAGTATGCACATCGACAAAATTTAGGATAGGGCGTCAAGGATGCTTATCCTTGTTATGCAGAACGCTTGTTACTTATTGGCGATTCGCATTCTGTTCATAGCAATTTCGAATTTGACTGTAATCTGTGTAAACCAAAAATTTCTGAGATTTCTTCACAAGTATGGGTCGTATTCGCATTTGTACTCTAGTGCATTTTTGCAAAGAGCTTTGCGATATAATTCATTGCATTTTCGGCGTAGCGTTCACTAAATGAAGCACATTTTTAAGTTGCTTAAGAAAGGTGTCTACAACCTATTAATTCATGGTGATTTCTGCTGCTAGTTTTAAAATGCATTAAAATGATCGCGTCTCTTATTTATGCCCATTGCGGCCAGCATGTCAGTGTTTAAGAACGCTCCTTTTGCACAAGCCACTCAGCTGCTCAACGAACTTATTAAGCACAAAGATGTTTTTTCGATGTCTCTAAGGAGCTGTAAAAATTAATGTGCGATGGTACTCGCCTATTTTAAGTGTGCACCATATCTGTTTTTTTTAAATGTTTTATTGCAGAATTTCTGTTTTTTAATGGCAATTATAACGATCTGAATAAACTTGTGAAATCATAACTGTCAGATTAATATAATAATTATGAATTAATTCTCAAGATCTATATTATTTCTTTTAGCTTGTAAAATGGTAGTATTGTAGTTAATCGCACTGATAAAGTATCTGATTTAAGTGTTTTATTTCAGATGATACATTTCACATACAGGAAATGCATACAGTACGACTTTTAAAATATATGTGTCCTTAAGTGCAATGTAGGTCTCTTACCTAATATAATTATTCATTATTATAATATCGGCCAGACAACCCAAGATAGGTATTCGCTTCCTCAAAGAATGATCTTTATACTAAAGATTCAATCTGGGTTCCTTATTCTATTTGGTTTTATAAGATGGATAGGTAATTTGCTTGTCCATATATAAATATTACTTATTCATATTTTTCACTAATTTGTTGCAAGGCATGCTAGGATATAAATCTCTAGAGAACAATCGACGTGTATATCTCAATAATAATTTATTTGTGACTAATAAAATTTTGTATGAGCCGTAAATTATAAAAAAAATGTTTTTGGGTGTCACATATATACCAGCGCCTTGATCTCTAATATCGTTTTTGTACCGTTTATATAAACAACATTAGTATATATGACTCTTTGATGAGTTCCCGTGATAATATTATTTTTATTACCTTTTCTCATATTTATAAATTATGGCAATTATTTCAATTTAAGATCTCTTTTGTCTCGACATGAAACATGACCTAAAGCTTTTAGCAAAAAGTTGCTTATATATTAAACATAATGTTTGAACTCAATTTTCATATAATTTTATAGCTAATAAACAGATTGACATCTGCGCTAACTTTTTTTGGGGTCGGACTAGGGTAAACTCGCGGATAATTTGCAAAGTTGTCTCATCGCTGCGGGTCCGCGCAAAGTTTCGCGCCGTCAATCCACTCGCCGGAAACTTTATACATACATATATATTTTTATCGGAAACAATCTCGACTTATCCGCATAAATCTCCAAGTGGCTGAACACGGCGAGTTATTATGTAAAACTTTCGCGAATTCCCACGTAAAAAGATTACGAATTCAATAACCGACCGGGAATGCCCGAAATGAAATAAACTTCGGCCTCGGCGCCAACTTTGCAACCCCCGAGAAAGACCCTCGTAGATCCTTTTTCCATTTGTCATATTATTATTTTTTTCTCGTTTTATTTTCTTAAGAATCGAGCAATAAATTTTAAACGGGCGATTATGGAGTTATCCGACGAAAATTTTCGGACTTTATATTTACCGAGGTTATACCGAAGTTGACAGCAAGATAACGTTAAATCCTCTATCGGTTCCTAAGAGTTCCAATAATATTATACTATTACATAATATACGTATAGCTTAAGTTTTATATCGTTATCCATTATGAAATAAATTATTGCCAAAGTAATTTCATAAATTTTAGACAACTTTAAACATTCACAAAATATTATGTATCCAAATATACAATAAAATCAAAAATATATTTTGTGTACAAATTCAGCCTCAAAGCCCTAATTCTTTAGTTGTGAATGAATCATTTTAATAATGTGTATTTATTAGGATATGCTAATTTAATTTTACTCTACAATTTTCTGCATATCCGATAATTTTTCTATAAACTTAAACGTATGTGACTTATTTTAAATGAGGACACAATTCCATTTTGCAATTTTTTTTAATTTAAAAAAATAAAAAAAATTAGTTACAAAGAATGTAAAATAAAAATATACGTGATAAAAATTTACCCTTCTTCTAAATATATAAAATTAGTTTTTATTATAGATATTGATTGATTTAAATTACATTTAGTTTAATTGTATCTTACGTATGTTATATAATGTGATCTCTCAAATACTTCAATGCAATAAGCAAAAGTATACGTAAGTTATATTTAGTTAAAAGTTATGAACTTTTGATATTATATCTGTGTCTAAAGTAGCTTTGTGGCAGCGAAGAAAGAGCTAATGCACCACGATTCAATAATGGCGTTATTTTTAAATCTCGATACAGGCCATATTTCTTTACGCCCGTTTCGACCATTATTCATCCCTTTTTTCGAGAAAAACCCAACATGTGTCAACGCACATTTGACCTCTGATATGAGTTATAGGTCTTTGTTTGAACAATTTATATCTTCTGTGCGATACGCTTCTTTATTCGAGGAAAAACCCTTTCATATTCGCATTGCATTTACGCTACGCAAACGAAATAACATTTTTTCATCTTGCGATTTTATTAATGTGTATTTTCGATCAAATATCATCAAGCAAAAACATACCAATATATATTTTATAAAACCTGATTACAAGCAATTTAACTATTTAAGCTATACTAAAAGTTTCATTGTGATTCCAAACGGTCTTCCTTGCTTATATTGTCGAGACATATACATATTTCAATCGACTCTACAATCAATCTTGAATAGTGTGGTTTCGACTCGTCGCTGAGGACGTTCGGTTCGTTGAAAATTAACGAGCGACCTGTTTCTTGAGCTTTCGTGATTATTCATAGGTGATATAGATACAACAGTATAATGCATTATATAATGTTTATGATCAATCGATTTAGTCAATTAGGAAAGAGTGTACATCTTTTTATTGCCACAAATCGCTTTTGTGCGTAAACGACTGTATTTATAATAGAAAATATCATTCTATTAACTTTTGAAAGAACTCCTGGATTGCAAGATTTGATGAAAATCTCAATGACATAACCATGGCTTTGTCACTGATAAATATATTCAGAATTATAAATCAACTTGATAAGTTCCATGCATGTACATATGTATTTGTGAGTTGCTCTATCTATTTAATAAGGCAGCTTCCTAGAAATTATTTTTTTGCTGGCTGCTGGCTGCTATCCGTGCATATAATATTAAAAAAATGTTATTTTATTCACATACCAGTTTGCCTCTTTATATTTTTGTTTATCAAACATTCACGGCGCTCGTTGTTGGTAGACGATTTAAAATCAAGAGCGCCCCTTTAATAATGTATCAGTATACGGTTTCAGTATAACAGAAGCGCCCGCTACGACTATAATACCGGTCCGCGAGTGTAAGACAAACAGCAATACGGTAGAACTGTTTTCTCGGTGTAAACCCTACCAACTGTGTTTATAACAAATAGCCGAGAGATCTGATTTGAGATAAACACACTACCGTGACCTCCATTGTTCGTGAAGGTGGTGTTAGAAAATTGTTTTCCTTGCATTATTTTACTATCCGCTAAAACAAATCAATACTTATCAGCAATATTAACCGTTATAATTTTGAAACAAACTGTGTATACTTGCCGTTAATGTGTATATTTTAAATTTCTATTACAATAAAATAATAGTATTAATACTATATTTCATTAGAAAGAGTAGATTAAATAAGAGTCTTCGAAATGCAAGAATGATCAATATAAGTCATAGCTAACTTCTTGAGAATTTTCATAGAGCCTTTTTTCTTCAAAAATAAATTTGTATGAATATTTCAAAATTTGATTTTTTACCATTTCATGAAAAAAGGTAGGACCATGTAGGATGTTTTCTTGCAAGTTTTGAATAGAGGTCGGAAGAATTTGAATAGCAAAAAATTAGCCTACATTTTTTTAGTAATCTAAGAACTACATTAATAAATAATATTAGATAAAACCTCTTTTCGTAGAAATCGGCAAAATGCAAAAATGTATAAGAACCTCTAATAGTTTTTTTTTACCTAACATTTCTTAATGATGTTATGTGCTTCTTAAAAAGTTAATTAAAGTGTACGATAATTTACCTTCTAATATGTTTCATTAAATGCCAAAATTTTTACTGTTCTTTAGATTATTTAAAATTTTAATTCCTATGTACAATATAAAATAAATTATAAATAGTTGAATTATTATTGGCTGTGATCCAGTAGCGTAGCTAGAGTTTGTGTCGCCCGTGGCGATCCTTAACCCCCCCCCTTCCTAATACATTTATATAATACAAAATCTGACCTTTCTAAAACTCTGTAACTAAATGTATTCGACTTTTACTGACTCTAAGAAACTGGCTAAATATTTTTATCTATGGGAGCAGCACTTTATAACTTCCCTCTTTTGACTGCGAATCGCAGATGAAGATGTTGGTGGACCAACTGCATCGCTTTTAAGACACATCTCTGATGGCTTTTCGAAGAGGTAGAAACATGATAGTCCTTTTGCGCAAGGTAGAATGCACCTATCGCGCATCGTGTTTAAAGTCTCAGGAAATATGTGATATATTACTAATTAATAACGAATATTTTTGATCCCAAAAATTATTTTTCATTGTTAGGCCCTATTTCAAGTTGTTTTTTATATGTTTAAAATGGTCGTTGTATTAATATTCTAAATTAATTTCATAGATGGTTGAATATCCCTGAAAATATAAAATATATCACAAGAAAAATATTTTTAAGCATAATAACGTAGTATTGTGTCTTACAAATCAATCCCATGTTACAAGATATAAAAACGCGATAGAATTTTAGATATTCCATGAGTTTAAGATATCTCATGAACGTTTTTTTTTATCATAGATACCAGATCCGATAAAAAAACGCTTTTAGTATTTAAATTGATAAAAAAAATTAAATTATATTGTTTAACAAAACAACATACATCCCTTATATATTTAGCAAAATATAATATTGATAATATAAGGCACAGCCAGTCAGTAAAAATATAATACTATGTATCGTAATCAATTTTTTTACTTTCGGCTTTTCTATAACTGAAACACAATTTATCATTTTCTTGGAGTCTACAGCATATATACAAACTTTGATTTCAGTTTTTCTCACCATTAATAAGTAGTTGTTATTTTTATATAAAACGTTTGTTATGTTACTAGTTTAATACTTTTTTAATGTATACCATTTTCTAATGCGCTATAGTATAATAAAAATATATATAATTAAACATTAATGGTTACATTATCGAAAAAAATCTAAAATAATTTTTACAATTTAAGGAGAAAAGAAATATATACGAAAAAAATTTACGATTGTTTTTATCGTAGTCAATGATAAACCAAAATTGTAGTTTCACGAAATATTTTTTGCTTTGAAAATACTAGTGTTTTCCAATTGTTAGTATTTGAAGGCTATTGTGCATTTTTTTGAGAATTATTTTAAAATCTTTATTTTGAATGACTAGTGATATATGTTGAAATTTGTCTAAAAACATATTTATAGATTTAAATATTCTGTTTTATAATTTGCACGCCCATTTCAATATATATCGGTCTAAAGCTCGCAATGGCGACCTTAAAAACTGTTCGTTATTTTTTCATTTTCCAAAGATTCTTTTAAACACATCCCCATTCCTTTTTTGCAATATTTTACTAAATACCGGTAGTAAACTGAAAATTATAGAATCATTATCGAATGAATTTATTAGATTTTTAAGCAGGCGTTAAATATGTTTGAAAAATAATGAATAAAAATTCCAGGATGGTGTTAAACATGTTATATAATCTATCAATTTCTAAATGACATTTAAAATTTTTCGTGAGCTGATTTGGCAAATTAAATTCTTATCTACTGCGAATGCTTTTTTTTTCATTACAGGGTGTTTAATTTTTTTAGCGAGTGAGTGCGATACAAAAAAGCGTCATCTAACATTTATATACCTTTCCCTGATCCGTGTTAGTTATGATATTTTCAGTTTCTTACAGTAAAATTTGTGTTTATTTTCAAGCGATTTTGTTACTTTCCATAATAAATTATTTTCTGGGTTTTAATGCTTTGAATTCATTGCGAATATCATCAGTGCTTATTCATTTTTTTAATTGCTTTCACATTTTATTTTTCATTGATAGTTTTAGTATCTTGTGGTTTTTTTCTGACGCTTAACTACTAGACGGAATATTTATTATGTTACTGTTTTAATGTTGAAAATATTTTGAGTTAAAATAAAACGATAGTGTTTACAGTGAAGGTTTATTTGATTACTTGAAAATATAACACATAAGCTTAAAAACTATTTTTGGAGCATTATACAGTATTGGATTTAAAATTATAGATATTAAGCCTAAATTATGGTTTTCATTCAATAATTGTAGAGTTTAAATTATATTTCTTGTGATATGAGTAAATTGAATAAACACACCGATACTCCCGTAGAATTCTGAACTCCAACGTCTGTACATTAGCTTGCCGCAAGTTTATATATAATTTGATTTAATCCCACTTAAAATAAGTGCCGATCTTCTATTAAGTATACATATACAATAGTTGATAAACTTGCGTTGAAAGTATCCGGTGTGCCTGGATGTTGTAAGACGAGCGTACACGAAGCAGACTCTCGTAGGTTTAGCTTCCATCTCCACCCCCTCTCTCTCTCTCTCTCTCAATCTCTCGGGAGACGAAGCTCTCTCGCGTCATAATTTCTATTTATGAAACACAAATCGATTGGCTTCGATAACATTATGGCGAAACTTCTACGAAAATTTTCGATTAAAGGGGAAATTGTAAGGGCGTCTAGAGTGCGCCTGCGGATGAGCACCGATGAATACTGTATGCACTACATCGATTATAAACTTACTATTTACACAAATATAGATTATAATTTCGCAAATACATTTAATTTTAAAAAAACATAAAATTGGAATAAATTGCTGCTGTATATATAAGCACATAACACTTGAGATGTGCTAAACATCATCTAAACATGGGATGATTTTGCAAAACCTTTGTAGGAAACATGTCATGCGGCATGTATGCGATTTTTAAGAATCTGCTTACTTAAGTACATATAGCAAAAATATTTTAAATAGTTTCGTAAGTGAAATAAAACAAATCAACGGCTTTTTTAAATATATATATACATATAATATGTATATTTTTTTTAATATGGATTGAACAAGTAAATAACAAACTTTTAATACTAAAACAATTATGTTAAAAAATATATTCGTGCTGCATACCTCTAATGTTAAAATGAAAACTTTTTTGTATTTGAAATTATGTAGATTTATCTAAAAAGGTTAAACGTGTAATAATATTTTACATTTCATAAACATTATACAATCTTTTATAAATATTCACAAATATTTTTTAAATATTCAGCACAGATTTAAAAAAAACTAACTACAAAACTATATTGTTAAAGATTATATGATTCCATATATTGGATTAAATAGTGTAAAAAAATTGAAAGTTTAATTTATTTTTACTTATTTAAATTGCAAGGTTTATTTATTAAATAATTATCACTAACAATTATTTGTTTAATCAAGTACTTTTGCTTAAAACCTTAATGACTTATATACGAATAGCGATAATATAAGTTGTAACTTCTTCTGAATTTTAAGTCTTTAAATAAATAAATTACCTGCTAAGATACATAACTTGAATAATAATATACATATATTATATATTGTGAATCAATATTAGCATGCATAAATCTTTATCATTACAACGTTTAAAAACCCTAGATACTGATCTATTGTGACTATTCTAAAAAAATAGTAGTTTTAGTATAATAATACGTATACCAAGTAGATTGACAATCAAGATTGATCCAATGCTTCGTCCAGATTACCTATATTTATTTTCATGTGCACATATATTCTCTTATGCGGATTATGCACTTTTAATACATCATCATAAGTATCGTATAAGTCAAATTCAAAGGGGTGGATTCAGGTTTTGGGGCTGACCACCAAACTCCCAGCTACTAAATAGGGCGGTCTGGCCATGACCACCGCACCAAGACTAATTGTAGACAAATGAGACGTGCTTTTCGCAATTAATGGACACAATTACTTAAGCCAATGGTCAACCGTTGCGGGTACTCGACCTCCGAATGCAAAATGCACCAAAACCTCGCCCAGAATCCCATTATAAACCTAATTAACTAACAGGTAATAATCCTAACGTGTCGTGGAATAGTGCTCAAAGAACACTCATAAATCTAATAAAGGCGTAGTGAAAATTAAGACCTATCGCGACCGCCTTTGAGAGAGATATTATATCAGAGCGAATGTGTTGGTACTCACATACGTATCTATACGTGTGTTTATAGTGAGTTCGAGTAAGGATTTCGTTACTAAGTTTAACGAACCTCTTGTCGTTGAAGAAGAGCTTTCAATAACAAATCGAACGTTGTAAAAATAATAATTTTAACTATGTGAGATATGAAGTGTGTTGGTACAAGGGAATAGAAATTCTTCTAATTCTACGATCTCAGATTTTAATGACGTCATATTAAGTTGTGCTATTACATATAAAATACTTGAGTATCAAATAACAATTGTCTAAATACATCACTATAATAAAAATAAAAAAATTAAATTGAGAAAAACGAATCTTAAGGTAACTTCACTTTTTACAAATATTCTGATACCAGAAGCGGTAAAAATTTTGAAAAAATAAGAAAAACCTCCTAAATATCTTTTAGATCTCATAAACCACTGTCTAAATTTAAGCTATTTGAACCAAGGCGTTGAGGATTCTCGGTTTCGATATTCGGAGCGCATATTATTTTATTAATTTATTAGCTAATCGCATTCTGTACAATACGCTTGTTTGTAACGTCTTCGGATATAGCTTTATTGTCTGAAATTCAAGTAAGGTAAGGCACTACTTTTTGTTCAATCGGATTATGCGTTTAGTTATATAATATATTTTAAGGAAATGTATTTCTGTTAAAATATATTTTGTAACCTAAATAAGTAACATTATATTAGTAAATTACATAATGACAAACCGCACAATCGTCACCAACTTTGTGATTTGTATGGCGTGATTGAAATTCTTGATTATTCAAAATAAAATATGTTTACGTACATTCGTATATACATGTATAAATACACTTGCCCCAAGCCCATTATTTGATAAAGTCTCATGTATAAATTGTGCCTTCGAAAGCCTCGTAATTTACGTCACATAAAAGATATTATTATATTACAAATGTAATATATAATATAAGGCCTACATGTACTTATATAAATGTAGGTTGTACATTTTTGGCTCGATTTCGTTTAGACGCCGTTATTTACTTTTCGTGTCTCGTATCTGTCGACTCGATCTTACAATTTAACTTTTTTTGTACACTATATTTCTGCTTGTTTATATAACATATATTCTTTTATGTGTTAAAACAAATATGCTCGCACCGCATGTGTACCCAAGAATATTCGTCCCGCAAGTTTTCTCTTCTGCGGCTCAATGTTTTTTTTCGCCTTTTCATAGTAAATAGTAGTAATTTTTTATTTTCGACGTGTCCATTTATCACACTTTATCCCCGAGAAAAAGTTTTGTCTTAATCGTTTTTTCGAGATCTCCGCAGGGAATCTTAAAAACCTAGTGGACCGTTGTACGTTTTAGGAGTGAACTCATCATTTATTATGATGCTATTTAATATTTGAGTTTAATTATACTAACATATATACATATTTGCAATAGAATTTTATAAAGTCTGACCCCGTTATCAATCTCTTAGCTTTTATGACTGGTTCACAATTTACACTTTTAATCTTGCATTGGAAAATAAAACACAACGTTTTCCGCTCGGCTACACAAATAAAATAGATTGCACTATTATATTAAAGCATTCTCTTTATAATAGTAATATACCTACATACATATAAAACAGAGTATGTTTAATGAAATCTCGATATAGTATATTGCTATTGTATATGTTTATGACTCGGTTATCTCTATATTATTATAGACTGTAGAGACGTAATTTCAATAATTAAAAATAGATCTGATTTTTTTTTGTGACGTGGAAATATAAAATTGTTAATCATTACATTATTGTAATGTTTATAGTAAAAATATAATACAACAAAATAATAAGATGGGTCTTTGTTTAACAGTTAGAACTCTGACCTTACGATCAAGTTGGTCGTTTGTTTTAGCCATAAATGAAATTGACATTATATAAATGAAGTACGGTTTTGAGAAGCTTAAGTCACGTAGTTCCACAGGACCGGACTATATTCCTGACTTTATATTAAAAGGCTGTCAGGTTAATCTCCTTACTTCTCTTCGATTGATTTTAAATTTGTCACTTAAAAATTCATCCTTTTAAGATGTACGAAATTCATCCTTATCCACAAAAATGTGTTTTGAATACTTCAGTTGCTTAGTTATTTAATTGAATTCTTTACATATGTATCTACAATCACTGTCGGTAAGTGCTTATAGAGCAAGAACGCGGGTTTCGTCTACGTCGTTTCACGGTCACAAATCTCTTGTGACTTTCGAATATAGTAACAAAATCAATTGATTCTAAATCTAGGTCGATGTTATCTATACTGACTTTAAAAAAGCAAGTAAAACAACTTTGATTTCTCAAATGCTCCTGTTAGCTTTTTTGATGTACCGCCAACAGTAAGTGAACTATAACTCCTTAATTCTATTAAATATTTTTTCAGCTAATTAGAATTCAATAATTATTATAAATGCATTATATTGTAAGCTTTATATATTGTTTGATACAAGAACGGTTTTTTTAATAATTTAATTTTAATTCGTGCCTTTGTTAACGACTACTTAACAATGTTGCTCCTTTTCAAAGTCCCCTTGATGGTTAAGAATTCTTTGTAGTATTATTATAGTACTTCTTTAATTTGAAGCTCATAATGACGTATTCTTAGTAATGATTTTTCTATATATTGTGCTAATTTGATTCATTGTTTGTTACAGTATAATATCTCTGTTAAGATTTATTTTAGGTTTTCTTAGATTCTACCCACGTTTTTATTATCGCCAAATATTTAAGTAAACGTAAACTCTAACTCATTTTTTTTTATTTAAGTCTCTAATGTACCTGTACTACATTGTGCTTTGAACACATACACTTCATTATCATACATAGTACGAAAGTAAATATTACAGCTAACAAAAGTACATTTAGGTAGGAAGATTTTCTCTAACATTAAGTTACCCTTACAAACCAATTGTCGACCTTAAGTCATAAGAAAAATCAGCATCGAGCATATTTGAAAAAAAAACTTATTTAACTGACTCATAACTTTGAATTCATTGCAATCCGAGACAATGTTGCTAATATGTTGTTAATGCAATGTACTTATAAAAGTATAGATTTAAAAATAGAAAATACAGTTTAAATTTGTTTATGCGTATTTAAGCATTAATTCAAACAAAAATTAACTGACTCTGAGCTTCATAAATATTAGTTAAATCATACTGTTTTTTAAAAAAATTGCTGGCAACCCTAATTTTCTTTCGACGTTATCCAAATCCGATATCGTGTGCCGTTTCGCTCTACGCCAGGCAGGGGTGGCGAAGCGTCGCTGATGCGTTGTAAAAATATGAAATCGCCCATAGCCGACGAGCTTTCCTCGCACGCAAGGCTTTTATGCGTTTTCTAAACTTAAATTTGGTTGGGTCGTGTACACATTGTACGCATATAATCGTCTCGGATACAAAAGTAAGTGCCATGAGTGCGCAACCTCCACTTTTATGCTCCTTTTTGCGGTTTTATCTCAACGTACTAAACCTTAGACGATGACTACGTCTAATGCATGTTTAAACGCAAATTAAATTTAGATTATTATAAAAATGGAACTACATAGTAAAAGCTAAGCTGTTAGATTATTCAGCAATGTTCTAATAATATTGTGTTACATTATGTGTTAAAAATAGCCGTGTTAATTAGTAATCCCACCTAATGACTTAATAGTGAAAAACATATAGATTGCTTTAATACGCGTTTAACGATCGATGAACTTTAAGGGGAATATCATGAACTCTCTTTAGAATTTAGAAACTCGTTATCAATGATAAAATAATAGTGATATCAAATCATAAAAAAAAATTATACTGTATACTATAAATTTGACTTTGATTTCAGTCTGATGTCATAATACTGACTTGTGGACATTGATTGATCTAGCTCATTACAATACAGTTTTATACAGTTAAGAGTAATATTTTAAACATATTACCGATCATTTTCACTGGTAAAGTGACGGCACAATTTTATTGCTCTTGCCGTGGATTCTAAACAAGGTCAGAATTTCGCTAGAAAAATGTATATCATTTAATAAATAACTATGAATAGCTATGAAATGAAAATAATAAAAAAACGACTACTGACTGACCAACTTTTGCCTTTGTAGCGAACACACACAGGTGACCACGTTTGAAAGCGTCATTGTTTCAAACCCTACACTCGTGTTAATGAATGTGACCAAAAACGATAATTTATTAGCAGTGAAGATAAACAACATAATAGCGTAAAGGATTTACGGAACCGCACAGAACACGAGTTCACAGTAAATATTCTGTGTCGTTAAGAGAATCCCTTTGTAGCGAATCGGTCACCGATATCATAAATCATCACATCCGTGACATATTCGAAAATGCAATACGACCTTGGACGAGCGAACGTCGTTTTCTAAAGGCATAGACTTATTTTGCCGTTCTACGAAGCGACTGCAGCGATTGGCTGGAAGATCGCTACACATATGCGATTGGCCAGCAAGCCTTATAACCTTAAACTATATATGCCCGGACTTCGATGAGAAGAGGTAGACAGTCAGAGAGTAAGACAGTCAACCAGTCAGAGTCACCAGCAGCCACCCGAAGAGGCCAGCAGATGCGCCCTCACCGACAGACGCGAAGAGACGACCTGGAACTCCCGAACGACCGTCGCCGCAAGAAGAACAACCTTCTGACACTCGCTGCAGGCAGCCACAAGTACCCTGAGGATCATCTACATGCATCTACCGGATTCACATCTTAATGGCCATGAGGTCAATCACTCTTAGGGCCCCAAGTCCTAAACCTTCATTGGAAAAAAGCTGAAATGACGTCCCTAAATGAAATTTATTAATTTCTCCGATCAACATAACGCATATGCTTTTTAAATAATATAGAAAAGAGTATTTTCTCATATATAAATCTACTACAGACATTTGGTCAGCAATTTTTTTGCGGTAAACCCAAAATATTAACAGCGTATGTAACAATATTTTAGACAAATAGTTAGTGTCTAGTAATCCATTTAGTAAATAAATTAAAAATATTTTTAATATGACTTAAATTTAATAATGACGTTAGTGTTCATATTAAAACTATAGTTGTAATTATTTAATAATAAAACATTGTTACATCGAGGCATCTTTTGCGTATTTAAAAATAATATATATTTTTTTTATGGTTATAACTTCCAAACTAGTAGGAAAATGTGCTGGGACCTTAGTAAATATTTACTTTATTTAAATTAAATAAAATTTCAATGTTTCCCAAACATTATTTTAAAAAATTACAAAACATTTTTTTAGAATGGCAATGCGCAAATTTTATTTGGATAACTTTTAATAATTTTCAAAATAAAATAAAATATAAGTAAACCAGTACGATAAACTTTTTTCTTTAAACATTCACCTAGTTTGAATTATTTAAGTATTTTTCTTACGTTAAACGTATTTTTAAATTTAAAAAAAATAAATATTTTAATTAATTAAATTATGACGAATTTTAATATAATGTAAATAATTATATTTTATAAATTCGTATTAGTCGCATTTTTAAGCAGCTTAATATCCCAATAAAGAATGACGCATATATGCATTCCCCGGCGTTAATGAGTAAATTCAGTTTAATTGATGAAGTTTAATATTCAGAAATAAACTAATTTGATATTATAGCTTTCACGTGATTTTCGTAAAAAGTGCATTGAAGTTTCTCTGAAATATGTACTATGTTATCGAAATCTACCTAAAACGCGTTGGTGCGAACACACCACCAAATTGTTTGCTAGAGCAGAAGCATTCGCACACTCAACTCTAAAAATATTCAGGGCAATCTTAACGCCTATTTGGATAACCCTACGATCGACAATAGCGGCACGCGTAGTCGCGGCATAGCGATTGGCAGAGCCCGATAGCGGCGTCATATCGGCCGCGATAAGCGCCACCACGTAGGCCTCCGCCCCCGTCGGAATAGTTCGGATGCCGCCGGGCGGCGCGGCCATAAACGCGCCATTAGCGAGGGTGGGATAAAACAAATATTTCCCCGATATAAAAGCACCACGGGTTTCCCGTTCGCGATTTTTCGGCTGATCACCCTGTAAATACTCGCGATAACAACCGAGGGAGTTTGTTTTTATTGCCCGCGCTCTGTCCTGCCACGTGATAATGGCACCGCCCCCACTCTTTCGCGTGATTTTCGCAATTAAACCCATGTTTATTGTTCAACTTTACACCTTTAATTATAATATATAATTAGAGTCAAGGTAAGCAGAGAGCGTACGCAAGCGTTTGTACTATTTGTGAATCGACATTGAAACACCCGTGAATGGTTTAAGGGTTTTTCTCCTAATATCTTTATAGTAGTATAAAAAAACCATTACCTGAGTTAATTTAAGTTTTCAAAACATAAAAAACAATAGGATTTTAAAACAATACTTATTTAGAACTGCATAATATGACAGGGAGATTCCTATAACGGAGATTACGTAGTGTTGGTTGGTCCAAAATCGTCGTCTCAAGTAATCGGGATGGGCTTAAAGTTTCTCAAGTACATAATTAGGATGAGTATTTCCGAGTTGCTCGTTTCTGATTAAAAATCAAATTAGAAATTAATTCTCTGATTACGAGATTTTTATCTAGAGCCCATTTATCTAAGTCTATTTTGGGTTGTATCGCGCTGATCACACTTATTGATTTGCCATTTTGCCTAATGTCTCTTTGGTATGAATGTCGTGTTGATGTTGAGAGATTGAACGCATTGAAACTGCCTTACTTAGAAGTCATTATCTGCGGCGTTTTAGGGGTATATTTCCACGAAATTTCGTATAGATTTAAGACAAACGACCTGTCTCTCTTCACAATTGCTCTTTACAACCACCACGATGAATAATACTTCATTTCATTTATACGATCCAAGCAATATATATAAGAAAAATACTAGTACCAATGTACCAGTAGATAATAAATTGCTAAAAAGTTCAATTTAATATTATTATATTAATTTTGTACATTTACACAGTTGCTCAAAATTGAAAAGAGAACTGACTTGCTTATTTATAAAAAGTTTGCAACAAATAAATATTTTACGTATTTAGTTGACATTCATATATGCTTACGTATAGTTCTTTAGAATAAAATTAAGAATATATATTATTTTATCCAATTATGTGATTAATATAGTACATTTAACCAGCAGTACTACTTACAACTAAGTTAACATCTGGTTTCTCTCCCATGAGTATACGCTCTTAGACCCTATCCTGGTGTAACTATTAAGCTGCAGTATTAATGGTTTAATTACAGTGCGTTTGTCACGAGTCACGATACGGGTTTCGTATTGAACCATTTATTATGTTTTTATAAATTGATATACATAAAATATTTTAACACATTATTAATATGAGAAACACCCACATGCGTGTACATAGTTTTAAACTGGGCTGAAATATATATATATTCATTATTTGAACATATTTTTGCTAATATTTTATTCAGTACTTATACAAGAGATACAATTTATAAAAAAAAATGGCTCAATAATAATAATACAGTTTAATAAATAGTAAATAATTTATTTAATATAATAGAAAAACTTAAAAAAATATATATTTGTTAGTATACCTTTGCTTTTATTTTAATAGTGTTAAAAAATATTTAGCTTTGGAAGCATTGTGTGTTATAATTAGTTGCAAGCAATTCCTGTCAATGTTTTTATTTTATATTACATTTCATATTCGAAAGTTATTTCGTACTTATGATTATTTAATTTTGAAACCTATGTATCACTATGTTATTAGGTATTTTAAGTAAAGCCACTTTATTGATTTTATAATTTAAAAGCTATTTCATGTAATCGGAATAAATGTACGTTTAAGTTATTGTTTGTATAAATAAGCAATGAGAAATTATTTATTCAAATTTTTTTCGTGACTCACCTTTATTATAATATAAAAGCTAATAGCGTGCTTAATCTTATTAACCTCTGATTTTATATTCACAAGCTTGATATTAATATTTGACGAAGCTCTTCTTCAACATATCGTGCGTATAAGCACATCATAAATATTATGTAACTAAGCCTGAGAAAACGTGTTACAAAATTGTTTTCTTTAATAGTTTAAGCATTTAAAATCAAGGATAGAGAATATACCATGTCAATTTTCGAGCGATATAAGAAAAAGATTTCAATTTAATGCGTATTTATTTATATACATATATGGTGACTTTAATTTCTGTAACAAAAATTTGCTTAAGTTCCAGACTCAAATGTAATATGAAAGGGATTTTTTAATATATATATTTTATGCTCTATATTATAATAATGTATAGTTTTTTACATTTTTATTAATTTTTTTTTTAAATCTGTAGTTTTTGTGCTTGTTTGTTATTTGAAAGGGACTTTTCAATATACATATGTTTAGTTATATTGTGTACTCCATATTAAAACAATATAGTTTTTATAGTTTAATAAAATATTATAATAATTTCTTTTAATGCATCTGTAGTTTTTTATGCTTGTTTATATTTGATATTGCCATTTATTACAGTTTCATATTGCACACTTATTTATATATTTTATATAATTTTCTAATTAGCAAATATACGACCCATGTTGAATTTAAAATCAGCGTGTAATTCTACATATCTATGTGTATGGCATACATTATGCAAAGAGTAATCTAAAAGTATTTTCAGAGAGGAATAAATTATTTTTAGTAGTTAGACAGTTTTCATCATGTACGAATAGTTAATAATACGTAGGGATCCAGCGTTGAATTTTAAATTATGGCAAATCTTGAATGGCATAGAAAAATATATATTATATAATTTTAATTTTAATGAAAAAATAAAAACTATTTTTATAAGCTTATCCATCACCCATGGACCACTAAAATTGTTTTTCATGAAATTGAAAACCACTCATTAACTCAAAAAGCATATTTTCGAATATGAAAAATAAAAACACGCGTTGATGCTTGATATAAGGCTTTTGATAAAGTATGCCATTATATTGAAAATTATTCACTGTAAAGCCTTTAATTATATTGTATAAACCTCGACGATGTGGTTACACTTTAAATTTAAAAATACATATTGTTATTTGGCAAATTAAAATGTGATTTGTCAATATATATTTACAAAACTAAATTATCTATTATATTATTTTCTTCATGTTTTCTTCTGTAAAAAATGGATAGAATAAATTACTTACAAAGTTCATTTTTATTCAATTTACCATTGCATGCGTTAAGATCTCACGCAGTTTCGAACTATATTTGCAAAATAAAACATACTTTTAAATTTACCTTACAAAGGAGAAATCCAATTGCTGAATTATGTAGCTACAATAATAGATATGTATAGTATTTTATAAATATAAAAATATGTGTTTCATAATACATTGCTTAATAATTTATTGCTTAACACAATTTATATTATTTATAGTCAATAATAATTGTGTTAGCTATGCGTGTGTTTACAAATAAATTAATACCATAGATGTTTGATACTATCAATAAAATTAACTGGAGTCTTGCAGAACTATCAATAATATTAATTATATTAAAAAATATTTATTTCAAAATTAAACTTAAAAGCTGACGAAATAGTATTTATTACTAATTCTAACAGTATTAACGCAATAGACCTTTAGAGCTTTCTTATTTATAAAAAAAAAATTATCCAAAACAAAATTAAAGCTATTAAATTTACAATTTGTAGACAATACTTTCTAAGAATAAAAGTTTGAAAAATAAAGAGTTAACTGTCAAATACTACTAATTTCCATTTTTTAATAATCTTATGAAGAATAATGTCTATCAATAATTAAAATACAATATTACTTTTACAATAAAATATTTTATATTTTTTTTATGTAAACATACTAACTCACTATTCCATAGTATTAGTGATACTATAAAATTAACCTTAAATTTAAATGTAAGCATATGTTTTAACGTCAAAAGCATACATTTAAATTATTAAAAATCTTTAGTTAAATACTTATTTTTTCTTCTTTTATATTTACTTAATTTAAATAAAATCTATTTTTTCTTACCAATAATGATTTTTAATATTTATTTTTAAGTCATTATATTTCTAATTTTTTTACTGTTAATTAAAAAATTACTAAAATTTCTTTTCGTTAACTAAAAAATGATTATATATCAGGAAGTAGCATTTTTAAGTATGTTCTTTGCTGTGTTCTTTAATATACGTTATATACGTTATGAAACAAAAATAGAGCTTTATATAACTCTCTGTTACTGATTTTGTGCGTGTATGAGCTATATAAAAAATGTATACATTTTACTTCTTACTCAGTACAGATATATAAATACGCGGTAATATTATACGCTGGGGATTTTAAGACGCCATACCTCGTTACACTTGAGTACGGCACACAAAAGCGACCAAGGGAGTGACCAATCAAAAAATAACTGTCATTTTCGTGCGGCCAAAGCAAAGTGACCTAAGAAAAAAACCACCAAATAAAAAACAATATATATTACTCCGCGGTGCCTTGGAGCGACCCAATTACTATGTTGGACCTTGCAGACAAAAAGCCCTTTCTCGCCTGCACACTCTCGCTGCCTTGCTCGAGTCTCTTTTTCTTTATTCTACATAAATAATATTAAAAAATATCTCCGATGGGACCTCTTCCGGCATGATGCCGGCGCAACACGGAGAAATGAGAATAAAGCTAAGGAAGAATGATAGAGTAAAAGAAAATATCTACATGAAAATAAATGCCGCGAGAAGTTTTCTCTCTGGCTGCTCGCACACGAGTGTAACGAGTGAAACTCCCATGGAAAAATTTTCCCCATCTCACTGGAAGAAATTGGGTTTTCGTATTAAAAAATGAAACATCCTATTTGTGCATGTTCATATTTTATGCTGTAATAATACAAAGAGTGCTTCGCGTTGTTTCAACTGCGTAAATTGCTTATGTTTGCAAACACGTGGTAAATTGTAATGAAATTTGTGATATGATATTAGGTTGCTATTTTATGTAGTTAAAAACTATACCGTAAAACTAGTGCAATAAAGTAATTTGAGTACATATATTTTATTTAATATTTGTTTCCTATTTTAACTTTTAATAATAGCACTAATTATATACTGAGAAGAACACATTTTTGTATTGTATATAAATTTAATACAATATAGAGGTTTTTATTATTATATTCAATATTAAAATATTTTTTATTATAAAGCTTTATATTAAATAAGTTAAAATGAATAAATTTAATAAACGCTATAAACAATTACATAATATACAATATATAGACATATACATAAATTTTTATTTTTTTTTTTAAATATTTTTAAGTAGACTTAACTATTACTGCTAAAAAATAACCTAATTTCTAAATATTAAGTTGATTTTAGGTAGTAGCAGTAGCTACTGTTGAGCAGATAACCAATATTTTTTTGCCATTTTATAAAATTATTTATAAAAAAGTGCTGCTTAGAAAATTAAATTTATAAGTGTTTGTGATCTGAAAACATCGATTAATAATGCACTTGAAAATTTGTTAAAAATCAATAAACATACTTAGAAATTAAACATGTTAAATTTTATATGTTGCTCATGTCGCATATCTAATATTTGATACCACTACTAATTGAAGACATACCGTCGCCCAACGTAATACAATTTTAAATAAATACATCTACAATGGAAAAGACGGAAAAAACCTTAATTGTTACAAAAAGTGGGGCAAGTTCATAGCAGTTAAATTTCCATTCATCACATACCACAAATCCCAGAGTCATGTATATTTATTAGATTTAACGGAATCCATTATACGCACGTAATCACGTTTTTATTAAACGAATATATTTTACAAAATTTCAATAACGCCTCTGGAAATTTCAATTTGATATTTCTCCTTCTCTTTACGGCAACGATATTGCATGTACGTTAGTATTAGACAAGATCTTCATATTCAGTCATCCAAGAAGGGGCTTAGTTTAGAACAGCGACTCTTAAATGCAAAACTACGACACAAACAATCCAGTGATATAACTACTAACCTATGACAAGCTATATGATCCATTACGCCACCTATTTTATAAAATTATTAAGTATCAACGACTCGCTGACAAATTCATTTTTAAGTGACAATCAGAAATTCCGGATGATTAGCATCACCAAATACATCAACAACGAGCGTTCGGTGCTTGAATTTTATTGACAAGTGCAGCATATTCAATGTGGATCACTATTGTCAAAGTTTCACCTGTTAAAATCACAACGGTCATGCAACGATTTTTATAATAAGAACAAAATAAATAAACAAATGTAAGTTCGCCTCTAAATCATCGCAATTGGTGCATGCTTTAAGAGGAGACATAATAATGGAACCTCCTCTATCTTGACCAAACAAATGGCACATCATTTATTTTTATTTTGAATACTCTTGAGTTAGGAACTTTCATCAATTACTTTACCAGATACTCTTAACTCAGGATATACAAGAGTTCAACCCAATCTTTGGAGACAACTGAACCCTATGATTTGCAGAAAGGTCTGCGAGCGCTTTACTTACAAATCTACAAGTAATTACACAAACTACATGCGATTAACATTTGTATTACTATATAATACAAAAGCTTTGACTTATATAAAAATAAAAATGAGTTGATTATTTGATTCAGCTTGATAAACATTAATGTTATATCAAGCTGGATCATTCAATAAATTCAACATGCGCTTAAAGTAATACGATATTAGACGTTTATGTATTATTATATCGTTATCGCACTGACGTGTTGTTATGTTACATACAATACACACATAACAGCAATTCGATAGTGATCGCCCAAGATCGTGCATAGCACCACCATACATACGTTCGTTTATTACTCTCCTTTATTTGACTCTTTGGCGGCTTCGAGAATGTTGGGTGGAAATCGAACGTATGCGTTTTCATAGGGGGTTGGGAAGAGCTTTCCACGTGGCACGTGAGCTTGTCTCGCCATTAAAGCCAGCTGCAAACAATTCATAGTTGTTCCGTGGAATTGTTGAATTTTCCATTTGTGGCTTTCGGAAAATATGAAAATTTATTCCGAGTGTGCATTTAGGAGCAGGTCGCGACCCGAAACAAGGCCCAGCGTTTCGGAATATGTTTACATAAACACCCGCGATCAACTTGTAACCATATTTATGCTACGTGCCTACGCTTGGAATGTTCAAAGCACAGAAAGCGATATTCCACACGCTACACACACTGAGTGCATGGCTTGTAAGCCAATAATAATTATTATGCTCGAAATTAGTTTAGTACATCTTATGTCTAATAGGTATGCATATGTTTATTATTCGTATGTATTACTACCATAGATTCAATTAAGTGATTATAATCCCGACGAATGTGTCGCATATTGTCGTGCAACTTATGCAGCTTTAACTAGAAACAAGTAAATCTATACGACACATATGTCCATTTCAACGAAATTCAGGCTTACGAATGTAAAGATTATCTGGTTGAACTTTATTTATACCGAGCTTAAAATATATCCCTTCCTAGTAACTAATATTGTATCAATACAAATATATAGATAATAAAGCTTGTTTATCTTTTTATAATTAAATATTCAAACATCACTTAATTTAATTAATTTACATAATGTGTCAGATAAGTAACATCGACACTTTTAACTTTGACTATTAGATTTTAGGGTTTTGATGCCAAAGGGGTGTGACCTTGCAACCAAATAGACGCCGGAAAAGTTGGATAACAGTTTATTTTCGAAACATTTAAAAATGATCACATATATAGAGAAATGTAAATCAGGCGATGGAGTTCTGGAAGTCAGAGATTATCGAGTTGTATTATTGTCGGCTGTGATTTTGATATAGCAGCTGTAATTGTCGTGATGTGTTCTCACGATGCCTTTTATACGATTTTATGATGCAATCTCTTGGATCGCCTCTGCTGCTGTGATTTCGTGGTGCAATCTTATCTGTGATCAAATGTCACATATTTTATAATTCTGATTCAAGAAAGTTCTAATAAATTGCAGATAAGGATGTTTGCGAGCCATTGCATTGCTTATTTAGCATACTTCATACTTCAATATAAACGCCTCAGTTAGCCACTTCGACGATCGGTAACCAAAGAGTTGAAGAATAATAGTAATATGCACATTACGCTAGACATGAACAACCCATAATTACTTATGGGTGATTAACGTCTCAAAACGAATGTGCTAACATGTATTTGGTCACGAGATCTTTTTTCCATTTTATGAATATATAGTGCATGGCTTCACTTTAGGGACGGTTTAATATTCCTTTTTGTTTGATCGCATAGTCGTAAGAGTGTACTCAAAATATATAACAAACTATTCAAGTGATTGAAATCCCTACAATATGTTACAAGCAACACAATATATACTTTACTCATAATATATATGAAAAATTAGGAGTAAGGTATGAATATTTTTTTAATTGCCTACAACTAAACTACAGCATAAATTAAATCTTATATAAAATTAAATTGATATTTTTAATAAATTTTATATATGAATAAAATAATATTATTAGAAAATAGCATTAATAGAATTTTTGCCGAGCACGTTTAATTTAATAAAAAAGTTGAATATATGGACATAGCTTAGAGCAGTGGTTATTAACCTTTTCAAAGTCACGGTGCACTTTTGATCATGGGAAAAAGTGGCGGTGCACCAGAATTAAGAGGTCGAAAAAATATGTGGACATAATTTTTATTACATATTTAAAAAAAATAATGGTTACATACAAAATTACATACAAATTTTTGACATCTTTTTTTAAATTAAATTATATAAAAAAGTTTAGTATTGAAAATAAATTTTGGTGGTTAATTTTTCCCTAGAACCAATTTTTAATTACGTGTTTTATTAAAAATATTTGTATTAATATTTAAAAGTGCTCTTTGGGTGGCAAATCTAAGAGGTGCATTTCCCCCCCTTTGCTTACCCAAAATGACGTTCTTGCTTAACATAATGAAATTTATATGATTAATAAAAAAATAATTAATGTGATACCTGAGCTTGTTGGCTTTTACAGATATCAGAAATAATACGTCGAATATTTTATGTAGTTACCCTGAATTCTTCGTTTAAATTTTTTTCTGTCTTTCTCGTTTTTTAGTTTTCATATTAGTTGTTGTTGAGAAACCAAACTCTCACAAATATGATGTTGAAAACTGTGACAAAATTTTCAGTGCCTTCATGTAAAGAAGTGAATATTCCTCTTGGACAGTAATCCAAAAATTCTTCATAGTTATTTCGGAAAATTTAATTTTTAGAGTACGATCAGTCGACAATGAGACTAATTTGATGATTTCGTATCCGGTCATAATTTTCTATATTTAAGAATGGAAAATAAAGTGCAATTTTTTTAACCAATAAAGTTAAATGTTCTATTATTGCGGAAATAACATTCTTGGGAATGTTTTCGTTAAGTGAAGGAAACATATCTACTTTTTTTTCTATTATTCGATATTTCGAAAGAGTTATTTTTTTCCGAAATCCTGTCAATTTGTCAATGGATGTCATGAATTTTTCGTTTTTTCCTTGAATGCTTGTGTTAACGTTATTTAAGTAATTAAAATATCTGCTAAATATGCCACTTTAGCATACCAATCATTATTCTGAAGACATTTTACAAAATCATCCATATACCTTAATTTCGAAAAAAGATTAACAATTCATTCTTAAGTTCTATGAATCGGCATAAAACTTAACCCTTAGATAACCACCTGACTTCAGTGTGAAAAAGCAAACACTCGTACATAGCTTCCATAGAAATGCAAAGTTTTTTAAACATGCGTGTTTTTAAAGGTCTTGATTTTATAAAATTCACTATATATTTACAACTTGATTTAGTACAGGTTTTAGTGTTGCTGGTAATATTTTCGAAACTAAAGATTCTCTATGTAAAAAACAGTGCATAGATATAATATTAGGTTTTCTTGTCTTTGCAAGGGTTACAAATCCTTTAAATGAGTCTACCATTGAAGGAGCACCATCCATTCAAATTCCTACACATAACTCCCATGATATTTTAAATTGTTCTAAATATGAATAAATAAGATCAAAAACATCTTGTCCTGTTGTATGCTCAGTAAGTTCTTTGCAGCATAGATATTGATTCACTATTTTGTTTTCATTTATGAAACGAACGAATCCTAGTATTTGTGCCTTACCGCTAATGTCAGTAAATTCGTCGACTTGTAAAACAAAATATCGCTTGGAAAGTTTATCGTTAACTGTTTTCTCAGTATCATCCGACATATTTAATTATTTTTTTATTGTATCGTTTGAAAGAGAAATTTTCATAATTTTCTTTTTGCTTCATCACCAAACATAATTTTTCCTATTTCACAATATGCAGGTAAAATTAGAGACTGCTATAGTATATGGTTTTAATTGTACAGCAATCAATTCAGCAATCTTGTATGACGCCAGTTGTGCCTTATCGGAAGTTTTAACAGTTTTTTCAAAATATTTCGCTTGTTTATTATGCATATCTTACAATCTTTTGAAGTAATCTTTACTTTTTGATGCAAAATCGGCGTGCTTCGTAGTGAAATGGTGATTTAACTTGTCAGTATACATCGCGCTATTGGACAGTTTTTCTCCACATACAACACATAGTGGAATGTGATATCCTTCCTCATTGATGCTAGTAAAACTGAAACGTAAATATTCTTCAGAATAGTGTCCATTATTTTTTTTGATTTTACTAAATATATTTTCTTTTGTATGAGACGTATGATGTCTAGTAACATATTCACTACTTCTTTCACTTTTACTCTTAGTGTCAATAATATTTTGGTCTGATTCACAATTTCGTTTGGTAATAAATTTATCTATTGTGATGTATCACGACTATTTTAAAATATAAATTGATTGAAACATTAAGATTTTACTATTTTGCGGAATTTTTGTTTTTACCAATTTTCTCGCGGTGCACTTGCAAAAAGCTCGTGGTGCACCGGTTAAGAACCACTGGCTTAGAGCAATATATTAATGGAAGTAATTTTTTATTGACTTAGATGCAGCAATAAAATTATTACTGTATTTAAGTCAATTATGAATTTAAGATTTGAACATTGACATAAAATTTACGATTCTATAATAAACAAAGAGATAACATATAGTTGTCCAGATTTAAATTAGAACCTGCTTAAACAGTATATATTAAATCCAAAGCTGTTCCAGTTAAAATATTGAATAAAAAATTATCGAATCGCTTAAACGAATTTCACAGTAAAATTCCCAGCGTATTATTATACATATTTATTGTGTACGACAAAGTTTTCGGATCAAACGGGACTCGTAAAACCAAATTCGGCTTATTTCGAGTCCGACGATAGGAGATAATCTTGCGGCTTTCAAAGCCTCCATTGTGATTTACATGGCTGAAGTATGGTAATGCGAATGCGCCATAAATTTATAACTTCCCAGAAACTAATCAGTGCCAACTTTTAAAATTTAAATTTAATCAAAAACTTCATACACACACACTTACCGGACACCATTGTGCCGCGTAGTATGCAAATTTAAATACAAAACCCGTTGCACGATGGCCCTATTAATTTTTCCTCAAGAGTTAATAAAATACAAGGGGTCACGGCTAATTCCGCATCAGGACCAACAAGGGATTATTTTACCTTTTTATCTCGGCAATAATGAATTACGAAAAGTGTAAAATATTGTGTTCAATATGAGGGATGGATATTTTAATTGACTGTTATAATATAAATATATTTGTGAATTTCTGCGTAAGAAATTTTGAAACAAATAAATAAAATACAGTTCATTGTTCAGTAATAAATATTTTCACATATTATATTTTGGAAATCTCAGCAAAAAACTAAAATAAAAAAATCTGTAAAAAAACTAGTACGCAATTTTAATTGATTGAATTATGAGTTGCAGAAAAATGATACAATTATTAACTCTTGCTACTTCTTTAGCATTTTTAATATTATCTTTAGAATATAAATCACATGTCTTTTATAAAATTCCATGGGAAATAGCGCCATGCAGAAATTCTAATAAATTATGCAAAAAGCAATTGCAACGGCCAGTATAGTTTTTGAAAATGAAATACCACAATAATAATAAAATAATAATTTCTTATATGAAAAAAAAAGTAATAGATTATGGCCTAATTTAATAATTAGATGCATAATGCATAATACAAAAACCATTGTGTGTGATATGAAATTTTATGTTTTTCAATTTACTTTTATTCACATCAAAAGGCGAAACACGATATTTTTTTTCAATTACCATTTTCTTCGTAATGGAAATTGCATTATCTGTACTGTTAAAGCATATGGTTTTGTACACAAGGAAAGGAGAAAATTGTAGTCGAAAATGGAAAAATGCAAATAAAACAATTCTTTTACAAGATAAGATAAAAATAGTTTATTTCAATAAAATCCCAGGCAGTTAAACCCAACTCTGATCATTACAAGTTAATACGTTAATATAAAAACACACAGAATTTTATTAATCATTGCTACTTGTTGACTTTTAATTGTATATTTAATAAATAAGGTAATCCGGAAATAAATTTCGCTTTTTTTTAATTTAAATTTTTCAAAAAAATGTTGGCCCTTAATACCTAATTATGTTTTTTTTATTATACCTATGCTGATGTACTTATAGACTTCAACTTGATACAAAATTACATGTGACTTTAAAAAATTACGATATCAAGTATAGTATTGGATGTGATATATCAGCAAAGATAAACGATTATGTCCTTGCTGCAGAAATAGAAACAGCTGAAATACACTGCTATAGACCATGCGACAAAATTAATTTATGGACGAATAACATATCTTGATAGTGTCCTATTAACTTAAGTAATAGATATAGATTTTACCCGAATAAAAGTTCAAAATTATTATTTCCAATATTTTTGCCATAAGCAAACAGGAACTTTTTTTTCATATTAAATATTATAATCAATGAACGTAACTGAATTACAAAAATCAACAGTAAATATCTTAATTTATAATGACAGCTTTGCTAAAATTTCCAATGGCTTTTATGGTTTTAAGTATTTGAAAATTTTAAGTACATATCTAATCCATAAATAGTTTAGAAAAAATATTCGTAAAATAAAATCCAAGAAGTTCAATAAAAATAAAATTTTTATTTTTTCTGAAAGAAAGTTTAGGGCCCTAAAAATAAAATAGCAATGATGAAAACGGTGACACTGGTTGCGTAGTATGACAATGATGTCTATTATTATAACAAAAATGAATATATACTCAGATTTATATATTCATTACAGTGTTTCTCTGCTGCTACATTTATTTTAACTTATAATTTCAATATTTGTATTCAACGTTCGCCTACCGCAATTTTCCTGAATAATTAATGCAGTATGTACGAACCGCGAATAATGCTTTCGGGTGATTTCTCACATCTTGATAGGTACGTCGAATACATTTGCCATATTGCCTCGATAAATTTTAGTCAAATTTGAACCATTCTGGAAACAACTTTATTCGCAAGTCACGAAACCGCGTATGGTACCATTATTGTAGGGCGGAAAGTTTGTTAGTTTGGCTTAGTTAAATATTGTCTGCAACCTTCATTGTTTAGTTAGAAAAGTAAACCGTCCCATAGCACCAGCCACCTTCGCTTTATATATTATACATATAAAATTATATTGGATCTAAAATCAAACATTGTACCGGGTATTATAATAGCACGTACCTATATACGGTAATAAATAAATAAACGTATATATAAATCAAGGGTGGAACTCGATTTATTTTATTCAATACACGCGTATATCTATAATGTCGTTTCGCAATAAACTTACTGTCGCTCTTCGTGAAAAAAGGCTACATTCCTTGAAATAAATTATTTATACAAAAGAAAGGGATGTAAGTGTCTTGGTGAAATTTGAATAATTGATTTTAATTCTTCGTTCCTTCGATGATAGAAGGCAAAGCACAAAGTGAATAATTAAAAAAGTCATCACTTAAAATAAAATACCCCTAAATGAAATATATATATATTTTATAGGTATACAATATTTTTTTATTATACGTATATATACCTATAACATTTAATACAGTAACGATTTTTTAAATATTATACATGAATAAAATAAAATCTTTTTAATAATGACTTAAATTTATGATTAAGATAAAATATATACATACTATACAAAATATGTGGATGTTCTCAGTACGTTCATCTCAATTTTAGTTTATTTTTAGACGCTTAGTAGTAATATGCGAGATAAAAGCATAAAGAAACATCCTGTATAATGTAACCTTGTAACGAATTCTTAGTCAAGTATGCATTCTCATCTTACATTCCTAGCACCGTGACATTTTCTTTTACAATATTTTTTATAGAAAATAACTTTTCCAATCTAAAACTTTTACTTTAATGTGTGTATGTATGTACATACACAGTCTAATCATACAAAAATATTTTTATTTTTTATTTATGTATACATTATATTATACATATAAATAATATATATATGTATAATATAATGTATACATAAATATTTAATAGTGTATTCGAATAAATTTTAATTCTGAATATTTATATTTATGTATGTGTATTGTAGTCTGTAATTGCACAGAGCAAAGCTAAAGCCATTTTAACCGACAAATTGCTTACAGTAAATGGTTCGATTGACGTGTTCATTAAACGTCGAACAAAAACGGCTCTGAACTGTAGTTGGCCTAAAACGTTCGGAAAAAAGCTAATCAATCATTCGACGGTGCATTTACTATGCACGGTTACAAACTGCAGTTAAAGTTTACAGTGTGTGTTTAGAATCGTAATTTTGTGAATCGCTCTATATTTGATAACATATATAAATACACAGAATATTATACAACTAACACTAAAAATATAATTAGATATTTGTAATTTAAAAGTTATTGCAGCGTTATAGATTTTTTTATAAGCACCTTGTTTTTATTTTTCAATATTCCAAAGTGCTTCTAAAGACTCGAAAAATATTTTATTTACGATATATAATTTCATGAGTGTGTTGATTAAAATATGAGTTGAATGTTCACGTTATCGATTATGACATATACATTTACATGTACATATATATATGTATATATATATATATATATATATATATATATATATATAGAGAGAGAGAATTACATCAAACATATAATTAGTAGTTATGTAAGTATATGTAGTAAGAAATATCGGAAAACGAACAAGTAGAACGAGACAAAATATATTATGTCTTTAGTCCTACAATTAAAATTGAGTTAAACTCAGGTTATTTATCCAATTATACCCACGCATAATAAATTTAATATGCCATCTCAAAAGTCATTCTAATCAAATTAAATTTTAAATATTAAGGATAGCAAATTAATTACTAATGATTTATATTCGATTTAGACATCAGTATTAGGGTTAAATAAAAAAATTAATTACAGATAATTTTTTATTTATCCGTAAGATTAGGTAGATATAAATAAATCGATCAAACATGTCATTATTAAAAAATCATCGTATATATATATATATATATATATATATATATATATATATATATATATATATATATATATATATATATATATATATATATATATATATATATATATATATATATATATATATATATATATATATATATATATATATATATATATGTATATATATATATATATATATATATTTATAATTAATTAATCGCTTCATAATTAATAATGCACCGTCTCATACCACAGCATTCAAATCTATTTTTAGCCACATCGCTTTCACTCTACTGAAAGTATATGTTCATTAAGGCATAAAACAGTCACAGTACAATAAGCTTGAAACTTATTCTTTAAAAAATATATTGAATACAAAAATTAAATCGATAATATCAACAAAAAAAAATGTAAAGCACAAAAGTAAATGTATAAATAAAATTATTTTATTCTTATATCAAAGAAGTACATAAATATATTTTCACCCATAGCATGTATTATGAACAAAATATTGCTATTTAATATACTGAATTCATAATTTTCTAACATGTCTGAAAAATTAAAAAAATATTTTTCAATAAAATTCATATTTTCTTTATTAATCTCTTTTTGTAATTTATTTCTGTTGTTTTAATAACAATAAAGAACTACTACTATTTTTTAAAACTATCTATTAGAATTCTTTTTATGCGTTTTATAAATTTATTTTAATTGTCACAAATAAATAATGACTAGCTTTACTTTAAAGTTAAAATGACTTAATCTTACTTTGGTCTCACAATTATGACACATAGAAGTATCGAATAATTACTTAAAGAAATTGCAACTTATTAAAATTTAATGGTTTATTCTTACTAAAAACATAATTTTAAAATATCCTAATAAAATAAGAAAATATGCAATATTCAATCGATTAAGTTTTGCTTGTAAAAAAGTCAAAAGATATAAAGGAGTATAAAATAACCATTTTTTTTTACTCTCTTTAATCTTGTAAATTATGACGTTAACTAGCATAGCTTTAAAACTATAGATGTATTGCATTATGTTTATTAGGTGTATAAATTGTACATGTAATCTAATTCCGCATCATTAATGCATTAGACCATCACATAAGTCATCCAGTTGATTGGACTGCTTAGATAATTGATTACTGCTCAACTCACAATGTAGCAAATTAATACCGCACCAAAGCAATGACAACGACACCATTGATCATAATCGTGGATTATATTTACCTAATTAAAATGCAAGTCACACTCTTCGGTAGGTCATCATCTCGACACAAAAAGACAAGTGAAGAAACACTAACAATAATCGCTTCGGGTTGTAACGCAATTTCTCACGAAACGACTACACTGCGTCGGCTTAGCCTCTTATTGAGACAGCATAAAAACGATTTTAAACACAGAACGGTCTTGTTCGACACAACGATAAACCATGGGGTGGTGTTTCGCGGTAAAAAGCTCCGAGCGCGGCAGAGCTACGGCGTAGCGAGTCGTAGACGCGCGCGCGCTACGAACACCCAGGCGGTACTGAGACTCCACGATACAAGGGATCGGAGTGCCGCGATACTGTCACGCTACGGGAGCAATTCTGTCAGCCCTGTACAGTCGCGGAGGGCCTTTGCGCCGACTCTCTCTATGCTTGTAGAAATTGTGTCTCTCGATACGTGGTATTGCGTTATAACGTTTGCGAGCGCGTTGGTGTAAGAGTGACGAGAAAGCTTTAGAGTACCTTAATCTGTATTTTATTAAAGTTTTAGTTACGTAGAAAAAAATTCAAAAGTATAATCGGTCAAAAGTTACCTAACTACGACTTTTAAAACTTAATTTCCAAATACCTTCTTAATTATAAGAAAGTAAAAAAAAGTATATTTAAACAACTACGCAAAACTATAGATTAAAAACTGTTTTTTGTTTAATTGAAATATCAAAAAATATTTTTACTAGTGTTACCCTACACCTAGCAAGCATAATTATTTTTTTGAATATTGATATTAAAATTGTTATAGTATACTTTAAATTTAACATATAAGCAAATATTATTTATTTACTTAATTTTTATGCATTTCTGCTAGCATTACGCTTGTTTTTCGATTCCTCACATATGAAACTGTTGCTTTTTTGCCACAACCCAGTTTTGATTTTCACCATAATCATTAAGGAAATAACCACAAGTATTGTTAAGAAATAAGTCATACAAATAGAATCAGTGCAATGTTTTTTATTTTACCAAAATAAATAAATCTTATTTTCAATTCTCGATTTCTCTATAATATGTATTAGAGCTTAACTGTTTTTTTTTGCAATATTTTTCGCTTTAAACATGATATTTAAATTATTTGTAGCAAGTAATATATAAAATAACTCAAATAATAGTGAAACATTTATTTATAAATAAAACCCAAAAGATATTACATTTTCATAAATTTACTTTTAAAAATCACATATCATATTACGTAAAATCGACTATACATGTTTTTTGTTAAGATATTTTCTGTATAAAAAAAACTTTGTGGAAAACATTTTCGCAATTTTCATGCAAAGCTGTTTCTTTTTATCTATTAAATATATTCTTTTCAGATTACCAAATCAAATATAAAGCCAATTAGAATAGTCGTAAAAAACGTAAACAATTTTTTGCTAATTAAATACATCTGACTTTTATTAAAAGCTTACAATAAAGCATGCATATATTAAAACATCTGGCACAAAAACACCTTTTTTTATACAGCGGTTGTAAAACATTTTACAATAATCGTACCAAAATTTAGTTTTACCAAAAAAATCGCACGAAATCAGAAAAGTTCCTGATTTGACATTTTTGTCGAGAAATATACGAAAAATAATTCTCAATAAAATCTTTATTTTTTTATACTAAGCTAGCTAGACTATTACTAATTTTGTAAGATATTATGTAAGCGTTGTAAGAGGCAATAAAAGCAAGTGTTTTCCACCTATTAATATAAACGATAAGCAACTTAGACTCCTTTGTAAAATTCAGTTGTCTTTACTTAGACTTTCGTCCTATATAAAGGAAATAGGTTTTGATTTTATTAAATTTTCTAATATGTAGAGATTTTGTATGGTTCAGAATGTCTAATAGTGACACGTGTGTTATTCTGAGAAGCTATTGGGCACCACTGATTTTTTTTTCATGTACATAGAAGTGTTGACATAGATTTACGCATTTATATGTAAAAAATATTTAAATATTTATAATAATTACAATGCTATTACGGTACTAGCAGAGGGTTACTAGGTAAAGATAGACCAACTGCGAGTACCTGAATGAAAAAATCAATACAATTCGACAGATAATTAAAAAGTCAGTACTTCAAACAAAACTTAGGAACTCAAGCGCTAATATTTAAGTGGCGCACAAGAACATAGTTTTCTTAGAATATCCAGAATGTGTATATTCTCTACTAGTATTTAAGTGCTTTTCTAATACCTGCATGACCTGAATTTAAATATCATATGAACCATAGTGTTTTCAAATGTATATCGTGGCTAAGAGATTTGAATATTATGTTATTTTAATTTTGATTGAACACATATTAGATTTTTCTTAGATTTTTCTAATCTCATTGATTACTATTGTGCTGAATAATTAAAATAAAACCAAAGTAGTTAGTGTGCTAAATATTAAATTAGCTCAATTAATTATTATCTTAGAATACAATCAAGATATAATATGAACAAAATTAAAATAAAATATAATAAATTACTATTTTTAAATATGAAAACTCCATTTTTTAAAATTTTACACTGATTATGTATTTTTTAAATTAAAACTGGTCACTTATTGACTAATCAATAACCCATAGGTATAACTAATTCGAATTCGCTTTCGCTCACATACTGAGTAGGAGACCAACCAACGTTACTATTGAAATTGTTGAACACTTTCCACTTTACGTTCCGTGGTGGACTTTTGCGGTTGTTAGTTCATTATTTGTTTGCAAATCACTAGAACTTTCAAGGGTTATCGGACTCTACGTTATTCGTCGGTAGAATCGATCGATGAAAAGACACAATTGGTCGTCTTTGTTTCTAATTTTACATATATAATAGATTGCCCTATTTGTGGTAGTAAACATTTTTATTTTTCGCCGAATAAACTTTGGTCGCGTATTCCACCCGACCTGCAAATAAACATGTGTCGTCTTGTTTTCTTACATTGTCTCGGTATGGGATAAACAGAACGAATCTACCGCAAATGGTAATTTTCGAAAAGTCGTTTCGAATCGATCGAAACGTCGTTGTCGTATGAAAAAGTATAATACTAGAACTACGGAGAACACGTATCAAATAAAATTCCTAGATATTTTTTTCACACAACAAAATTAGATCAAATTTCCAAATATTCGATTGCGTGTCATTTGTATGATAATATTTTTATTTATTTTTGTGTGAGCATGTAACTGTTCAATGTTATATTTCTAAAACCTTTTGAAAATTATAAATGTTTTGTAGAAATGTGCAAAGTACATATATGTATATATTATTTCGTGTAAAATACACTTAGGTATTATGTCTTTATTTATTTTAACTCTTTGAGGAATATCGCCGTATATATATGGTTTTCAATCATTCACTGTTTCGAGGTACCCCAGATAGTTAGATGGATTTGAACCTTTGAAGTGATCTTTCGAAAACATGATCTTTCGAAACTTCAGACACAGACAAAACTACGAGAGCTTTACGTATTCATACAATAAATATATACTTGTTGCACAATAATAATCATTTATAACTAAATAGCTTTTATTTAAATAAATCAATAATGATCAAATTATTAAAATATTTTTTTTATTATTTATTTAAAATAGTTTGATATGTGAATAACCTATATATTAGTATGCACTTCAACAGTATATACATGGACATTTATATTCCTTATGTTTATTTTATGCTCAAAATAACATTGTCCGCTTAACAATGACACTGCGAGGGAGATTTCAATTTATTCACAAAATCTGAAATTAAAATTCCACAATCCATTCCGCGTTTGAAAGTAACATAAAAATAAGCAACCGTTTATTTATATGCGCATTAATGGTTTTTTATTGATGTTTTTCGCCTGTCACAAAACTATTCAGCTCGCAGCAAGCGGTGGCTTATCTTCCACATTGAGCAAAGCACAATCATAATCTGGGTTATATACTAGTTTCGGCTAAAGTAGAGTAGAACCAGCTCCAGTCAAACTGGATTAAGTTTAGCGAACAACACTGTACGAACCGAACACCGATCGACCCGTCAATAAGGTGGAATAAATCCGGCCCTGGAACTTGAACCCGACCCGCTAGCCCTGCGTAGGATTATCCCGAAAAAATCCGATGGCCAGCCTTTAAAACGTTTCTCCCTTTCTCTCCTTTTATATCAATCACGGTTGTGTACCTGTGTGTTTGCGTTAAAAAAATATTTAAAAAACGTAGCTACACAGAAACTTATCAATTATACACATATTTACACTAAATAATGGATAGTGGTGCTATGGAAAGTGATTATTTACTTGACTTCCAACCCTGTCGTTTCCGCTAAAGTATTACTTTACTGTAGTTATAACAATGTTAAATTTACCGTGTGTTTGAAATATTATTATTATTTCCCAACCAAGCTAAGTGCGAGGTTCGTCCGTGTTAGGCGAAATTCGCCTAATTCGTTTGTATTAGGCGAAATAAAAAACTGCTACTAAATTGCATTTCCAACTTATGTTTACGGTAATTGTGAATGAGGAAAAATTTACGTTCATTATTAACTAAGTGAAAGGAAGGCCATACGTTAGAAATGAGAAACACGTTAATAATAATAATAATATTAGCCTTTTAAAAGCGTTAGCCTTAATGACAAATTAATACGGTATTTTTTTCCTATATTGACATTTTCTTATCCTATTACGATTTATACAAATAAAACTCAAGCCTTTCTTAAAATTTGTTCATATTTTACAAAGAAAGGCGTAACCCACATATTAATATCCTCTGATCTAATATTATAGAACTGTCAAATCCTTGTAAAAAGATGGTAAATGAATGCCTCATTTTGATATTATTATCTGGCCTCATTTGACTTAGAGCACCAAAACTCTTTTTAGAGTATCATGACGCAAAAAATTCGAAAGCTGGTTTAAAAGTTATCTTTCGCGTCTGAAAAGCGCAAATAACCGTGGGGTATGATTTTAATATTTTCTTGCCCTTTAAAACGCTTCGGCGTAAACATTCTGGCTTGCGCGAAATTAAGCGTGTTTTTGATAATCAAAACACAGCATTTATCTGGAGTCAATCCTAAAGAGTTCAGTAATAGGATCCAAAAAGTTTTCCGATCAAAATTTCCCCGTGGATGGCTCAACTTTCTCCAACAAATTCAATTGCTTTAATTGAAAAATTTCAAAATTTTATTTAATTAAAATCAAACTTTTTGCGAAAGATGTATTAGCGGCCGAATGTGCTCAATAATTCCTAGGAAGCGAGCGAGACGTGTCAATATTTTATTTTGCTCTTAAGACGTTTATTCATTTGAAAAGTTAGCGGTTTGGACATCCGTAATTAATTATGGATGGATACGAAAATATTTTCACGTTAATATATTTAGCACAAACAAAGTTGTATCGAACAGACACAGTTGTGCAATTTATTAGCTGTCAAAGAGGACAATTTATAATAATATAAACTCATAATTGAATAAAAAATATATATAATGTTACATACTGCTTTATAAAATCAATGATGTATAAATAAAATAAAAACTCATTAGAAATGAATTGTCTATTATTACAAACATTAAAAAGCTTATTGCTTTAAGGACTATATTAGTTTAAAATCGCTCTTTCATTCGGTCGTAAAGATACAACTTTCATACGCCTTCTTTGTAACGACATTATAAACATACAGTAGGTAAATAAACGCAGCGAGCATGCCAACCACAAATATAATATAACTTGCCAACATTACCGGTTAAATCATGGCAAGTTTGTAGCACTAACATTACTGCACACGGAAACTATAGCATTCTTTGCGCCGCTTGCTAAACATTTTTCAACCGATTTAGAATTTCATTGTCCAATTTATCTAAATAGTTATTAAAATCAAATAAAAAACGAAAAATGCTTATTGTGGCTTTTGGCCACATTGCTTCGTACGATAACAATTAAAATGTTTCTTTCGATTCTTTTAAACCCATTTCAAAATGCAATTAGTAATTAGAAAGCTTTGAATGCGGACGATGCACGCATTTACATTGCACATTTTTAACTGTTTAGCGATCACGCTATGGCAGTTTTAACTAATTACGGTCATAAATTATACACATAGTAAACGTGAAGCACTCAATGATACTTAGATAAAAAAATGGGTTATGTATGATTACGTGCAATAATTAGAAAAATACTATATCTAAACGCAATCAATTGAAGAGTAAAATATGATAAATTAACACGCAAATTATGTATCACGTAATATAATATGAATATTTATCATGGGTTCTATTGTAAATACGTTATTATTTATTGATAAATACATTATACAAGTTAGTAGCCTATACTCAAAGAGACTCGTAAAAATAAATTAATGCTAAATCATAATTAAACTACTTCAGTTCAGTTTTTATTAATAAATCGTAAAACGTATGTATATTCTAAATTTATGATTGCTAGTATTAATTTAATGTAATAATTAACTTTATTATTTTTGGACCTAATATTTTTATCATTTCATGTATTTTATACGATTATTTAAATATATGATTAACAAGTTTTGTGGTTAAGAAAAAAAAAGTAAAAAATTAAATTAGTGTTTTTTATCTAAATACACAGCTTTATTCAAATCAGGTAGTAAATAAAATGACAGGGATTTCATTTATTTATTACTTATATACACGAAGGATATTTATAAAGTAAAAATAAGTATAGAAAATAACTCATTTCCATCGTATGCTAAGTATCTGATTTTCGAATAAGTTGATCAGTGACAATAAGATGACCTTTTATTATAAATGTCACTTTTTATTGTGAAGTATCTTAAGTACATTACATCAATTTGGTGATGAGTTTTAGTGAAAGTCTCTAATTTCACAGATAATAAATTACTTATGGCGTGACGTTTCTCACGATGAAGGTGAAGGTGGCCGTAGATGATGCTCTGAGCTCTTGTAGCTGCGTGCGGCGAGTGTCAGGTGTGATATTCAAATCTGTTGGTGAGGGCGCGTAGCTGGTTCTGATAGATCTTGGCTTTCTGGTCATCTGTGTCGCTGACTCTGCTGCCTCTGTGCATCCGTCTCTTGTGGTGCTGTGGACCGTCTGCCCTCTCCTCGTCGGAGTCCGGGCTTATATCCTTTAGGGGGATACACGCTAGCTGGCCAATCACGATTGTGCATCGATCTCCTAGCCAATCGCTGCAGTGATTTCTTAGAATTCGAGGAATCTGATGTGTATTTCGAAAGCCAGTTTTTTGCTTGGCTCCAGACTTTCGAATTCTTTGGAAAGGGTTTGCATTGTGGTGATTGATTGCGTCCGTACCGTTTTGTCATAAAAGGGATTCTCTTAACGACCCGTGTTGTGTGTGGTCAAAATAAATGATGTTTGTCTCATTGTTAATGAATGAACGTTTATGGTCACGGTCATTAACAATGAGACAATCGCCTTTTTAAATGTGCCTATATGTGTGGTCGCCACAAAGACTTATGTTCTAACACTTCTAAAATGTAGCGAGGAATGCGACAAGGAGATGCTTTATAACAAATTTTGTTATAAAGCCAAATTAATAATAAAATCAACCTTATCATATATAGAACCTCTCAAAAATCCAAAATACATATTGTGTTAAAATTAAACCGCAATAATACTATAAAATATACTTTATATAAACTTCAAAATTAAAACACGTGCCAAAACTGCATCTACTTTAGCATCGAAAAGCTGAGGCATCGACATTTAGAATTGTTACATAAGACGACCTGGTTCAATTGTAAGAATGGCGAGATTTTTAAATTCTACAATTGTATAACTCATACGTTTTTACTTAAAGATCCAAATAGCAAGTATAACTCAATATGTTATATAGACTTGTTAAGTGTGTTTATGAATTTAATTCATAACATTTAGTTTCAGATTTATTTTCATAGTTTCATCAAAAACACTGCCACTGCAGTGTTTTGAACTATTGAACGATCATAGATAAAAATGTAATGCATCTATTAGCTTAAAAATAAATATATCATTGTTTAAATAATCAATGTCAATAAAAATTTATACCATAACCGACAAGTGATGTTTTTGACATAGGTTGTTCCTGTATAGAGCCACAGATTTATTTTCAATTGAAATTGAATTCACCTACACTGCGCACAGCTTGGTGTTAATATCAGCGCACATGCTGGTAATTGTAAAAATGCAATATCCATTAGCGCCTTATTCGTCGGAGACACGAACCGTTTTATTTAATGATTATATTTCGCGTATGCATGCATTACGGCTAAATTATGTGCGGTGTGCATACTTTCCCACACAGAATGCACGCGTCCTTATACCGATGTATAGTGTGAATAAAATTTCTGAAAATATTGTACGTTTACAATTTACGGGTGATGCCGACGCGGACTGGTCATGAATAAAAGATGAAAATATTGCAAAATAATCGCGGAGCGTTTTTCCGCAGCGGTATTTTCTGACTGATGAGTTCGATCGAAGTAGAATTGTTGAGATGTGTACGATGGGGAATAAATAGTAATCACTCGTAAAAAATATTTTTTATATATTTTAATCTATTGAATAATTTATGAGCTTTTTAAGAAAAATCAAATCTTCTGAAGCATCTCAAAGTTGCAATTCAACTTGAGTTTATTTTCAAATCATAACCTACCAAGCACATTGAAATGCCCATTGTCATCATCACTGTTTAAATTTATATATATATATATATATATATATATATATATATATATATATATATATATATATATATATATATATATATATATATATATATATATATATATATATATATATATATATATATATATATATATATATATATATATATATATATATATATATATATATATATATAATTAAATTAAATATTCACTATATTACTCTGCAATGTTTGCAGAATGTTATTACTTCATTATATCCTCAATGCCCCATACCGTTCACGTGTGTAATCAACTCATAAACATAGCTTTGAATAAAGGGAAAGGGGATTATTTTAATTGTTGAATTAATGACTTTTCACCCTGACAGATTGGAAATTAACGTCCTCTAAATGCAGTGCAAATGGCTACTATGCCGTTTTAGTAATTGGAACTCGAAATACAGGGCCGCAGCTTCCGCCCTTTGAGCGGATTACGGCCGGTGGAAGACTAAAGCGTGATAGCTTTTGCGGCTTGCACGAGCTTTTTCGAACATTTTGCCATCATCACTATAGAGCAAAATTTATTTCTCAAAAATAAACTGTGTATTTAAATGATTTTCGTAGTCATCAATGATTTTTTTATAGGCATCCACTATGAACTGATGTTATACTTGCTATTTAAGTATTTATTATATATAACAATGGCCTAAAGTGCTATTTATCTTACTCTATTATTGTTCCCTTTTCAAATAGGAGAATCCACTGTTAGGTTATATTTATTAGGTCCGAATTTTTTTAATTTATCTAATTCCTAATATTGATTTTAGAAGATAATACCTGTTTATAAAAAAATTTTAAACGTATTTTTTAATGTTTCTTTTAATATTAATTAGTTTTTTTGTAAATATTTTTTTAGTGACAATAATTTATTGATAAATTTTTGCTTATTTTTACACAATAGTGAAGTTTGCTATTTACATGGTTACGTTATTAATGTGTATTAATTTATTTAAAATATGAAATACAATTATAATTATTACTAAAATATTAAAAGCATGTCTTATTATCGGTCATTTTTTATCAAATGTTATTTTTCCTTGTGTTTTGCGAAAAATGAAAACATATTCGTATTATTGTATGATTTATTATATATAGCATTAATACGAATAAAACGACGAAATAGCGTAGTCCGTAACGTCTCAGATTAGTAACTATGAGGTTACGAGTTCGAGCCCCGGCAGCGGCACTTAAATTTTTACTTATTAAATTACGCTATTATTTAAAAAAAACTGGCCCCAGCTTCAGTGACATGTAATTAATAATATAGATGTCACCAATTCCCAGACTTTCAGTCTGGTTGTTAATACTTACTTTGTAGGTATCCATTATGTCTGATTGACTTACTTAGTTAGTACAAATTAGTCTGTTGTAGCGCATTTGGCTTACGCCTGTCTAATTACAACAAAATATTTAGTATTATAAAAACAATAACTTTTTGTTTATTTAAATCCCGAATAATCAAAACTTAAGACTTGGAAATTTACTCATCATCAATAAATATATCAGTCAAAGTCCCTTTGACAAGAAAAAAAGTCACCAGGATTTTTTTGTCTATCGTAATTCCTTGATTCGGTCATAAACCTTATATTGACAAACGATGTTTTTATGAATGTTATTTTTTTATATATTTTTATTAAAAATCTGTCCATCATGACTAGTTTTACCGAAAGCTATATCTCACATACTGACGAAAACATCCTCGTTCCTTTTCGGACTACCTGCTATAAACGAATCTACGAATTTATGTGATTAAAACCACTAATTGTTTTAAAAATTGCAGTGGTTGCAGCTCATTTAAAATATTCGTATAACTTTAATTTTCTAATAATTAAAGAGAAACCTTTTAATTTCTCTAGAATTAATAAATTGTCACTATGCATTTTTTTAGAAATTCTAGAAAACTTGTCACGTGATTACTGTAATAAGATTTTTAATCGTTTAGAATTAATTTTATTATTTATAAAAAATATATAGTAGTTTATGCTTTTATCAATAGGCTAAATAGGCTAAAACGTATAGCTAATCGGAGTAAAATATTATTCATACATCAAATTAGCTTAGATAAACTAAAAGTTTTCTATATTTATTACCTATAAAAAATAATGATTACACAAAATATAATTTGTTAGCAACATCTAAATACTAAAAAAATTAAATTCCTCTAAAATATTAAACCTAATAATTTAATTATTTTTATTTATCATATAAATATTCATTAACGGTATATAAATTCAATAACAGTTATTTAAGAATAAGTTTGTTGATTTTTATCACAATAAATATATGTTTTTTGATACACAATAAAATACCAACCGTGAATTATATAATATTTCTTAGGGATTAAAAATTTAAACTCTTAATAATAAACTATGAAATTCGACTGCAAATGTTTTTTGTCGAATTAAACATATTTAGTTTATAAAATCAATATTTATGAATACCTAGTGCAATCAGTTAGTATTGCAAAATATATATTGGTATCATATCTACTAATAATATCCGCATGATTATTTAATTGTATATTATGATTAGTCACTGTGAACTTATCGATTTTCTGTCGTCATATACTCAAAAGTAACATATACAATTTTAATACATATACACCCAAAGTGGCATTAAATTTTTAAAAAGCTAGCATGACTTAGTTGTAATTAATGTGTGTGCCGTGTGTAAGCGAGAAAGCAAAATGATCGAGGCGTGCGATATCGCCGAGCAAAAGTCAACACGCTAACGACTCAACAAAAGGTGTAGGGTTCGAGTCCGGATTTTTCGAATTTGGAACAATCGCTCGACTAGGTAAAAAGTTTTACACATAGAAGAGGGAAAAAATAGTAATAGAATCACGACCATGGCCCAACGCTTAAAGCAATTATTTTGGAAGCGGTAGACGAACTAGTAAAAATTCCCATCCAAACATTCTGTGACTTTTTTTCGAAAAAGTAAATAGTAACATTTAGGTATAAAAGTGGTTTATTATTAAGTTTATTATTAATTTATTGTTTTAAAATTATTCTTATTTATTTTTGTAATGATATATTAAAGTAGAGAATATTTATACGATATATGTATTTTACATACCACATATTATATTACTTTTTATAAATCCCACTTTCAAACTTTAAATCATATCCGATTGGCCTAGTTATTTTTTCCTGAATTGTATATGATTTTAAATTATGTGCGTAAACCTTCAAGATTGTAATAATAAACAGGGATAGTTATTTGAATATTAATTTATTATAAAATATTTTGTTAACGGTTACGATATTGGTTAATAAATTAATATTGTATACGTATAATTAAATTAAACTAGCTCATAAATAACATCGTCTACCAATCTGTGTAGAGTTACACCTTAGTATAGAAATATTTTTAGTTCTTTGTCTTTATGACACTTTTATTAAATAGATCACCTTGACTTCGTGAACAAATTGAACTTTTTAATATGCCCTAATCACCGCATTAAAAATAAAAGGAGCCTGCGAAAAATGTATAATTTAATAGAAGTTTCCCCAGTATCCGTTTAATATTCAACGAGTTGCTTACGCGTGTAGAGACGTGGGCGAATATCAATTTTAAAATTTAAAAGGTCTTTGAAAATCCTCACTTATTATTAGAGGGGTGTATTCGTGATTTTTTGCCAAGTGGAACGTGCATACGTACTCTTTCGTGCGACGCGATAACGCGAGGTGAAAATTTAAACCCTTCATGTGCGAAAACGACGCTATTTTCTGTACCGTGAAGAAAAAAAGTTCACGTAAAAATTCACGTTTGTTATATTTAATTCAGAAATCTGAGAAATTCGAGCGAAAAGCACACTACGCTGATTGAATAACTATTTCAAAATATCATATATAACCTTTACATTTTTCCCAAAACTTGAGACTTGAGACAGTATAATAATATTTATTATAATATTCCAAGAACAGAAATTCGAATTTTCAGGCCATCAAACAACTCTTATACAAATATGTTTCAACAATCTTTGAGAATTTCTTAATTCCACCTGAAAAAAAGGCAAGCCAATACATATGTTTTCATATTTATTTATTTATTCGACATTTAAGCATTTTTATTTGACAGGTTGTTCCAATGCGACCTACTACCCTATATACATCCGGTTTACACATATATTTATTTATGTTTACAGCAGCAAAAAATAAAAATAAATACATGATGCCGGTAAAATACTTTTAATTTAGACAATTACTAAGCTTAAAAAAAGCTACAATTTATCTTTGTAATTAACGAATATATCAAATATTTCTCAATAAGCAATGATTTATATAAAAAAATTACAGCCACATATTATTATTGAATAAATATTGTAATAACAAATCAATTAAATATAGATCTGTTAGTGTAACTTTATTAAAATTGTCCTAAACAATCATTACAAATTAATCCATTTTGCTATTTTCAAAATATCAATAAAACACATTTATTTCTATAATATTACATAAATGAATATATAACATGCTGCTCTAATATACATTTTTTGCTTACAACACTCTTAATTTTTATGTAAAGTGGAACTACAGTGGAGTTTCCACTGTATTATATACATATATTTAATTTTATATACTGAAAACCAAAATAAAGTATATAACTGAAAATATACGTGTATAGATTGTAAAGGAGATATTAACAACAAAAATAAATATGACAGTGTCAATAGAGCGCTTAAGAATGGTTACCAGAATTCTCAAAAATTATGCAATTACTAAAAATAAAATTATGTCAAAGGATCGAAGTAATATAATTAATTCATTGAATGAAAATCATTGTATATATGCATTCGTTTGCGCGATGGTATTTTACTTGACAGTTAAAGCAAAGTCACGATCATGAGCGATTGACACAAAAAGTTAAAAGTATAGTCTGGTATTAGAAATAAAATTATAAATTTACTTTTTTATAAACTGGTTAAGATTGAACCATCAAGTTACAAAGAAGGCTTATATATTCATTGAATCCAAACACTCAAGTATTATTACGCGGCTTATTCTCACATATTGTGGTTCTATTGTGCTAAATATATTATTATTGAAAAACGCGTAAGCACGTAAAATGATACCAAGCCTGTTGCGAAAATCTTTGAAGTACAGTCGACTCGGGAGGGTTAATCCGATTTAGACTTGATTGAAGATCGCATCGCTTTCACCGAGCTATCAATCTATGAAAATGTTAGCAATAAAGTAAAAAAACCCCGGCTGTAGATTTTACGGGAGATAAATCGCTCGATTGCCTGCTCCGAACCACCCTTTGGATGAAGCATGTGTGACCTTTTTCTCGCTAAAATATCGACAATTTTAATTTTAAAAATAACAAGTAATATACTTAGAACTGTAGAATAAAATAGATTTATTATAACCAGATTTTTTTTATTAACAAATATTTATAAAATTATATAAAAAAAATTATAAAATTATGAGGTGAAAACATGAACCATTTCAACGCTGGTTCTTTTTTATCCGGATATCTGAACTTTTACACGCGAGTTGACACATATTACAAAAATTTTTCCCAGTTTCAAAACTTTTTTTAATAAACTTTGTTTTTAAAATATTTTCGAAAAAATTATAGTGTTATTAAATCTAAAGAGGCCAAAATAAAGATAGTATTTGGCTATTTTCTCACCATTAATAAATTTAAGAGCTTTATTTCTATATTAAACTAATAAATAATTTTATATTTTATTAAAATAAATACTATTTTAATAATACAGGATTATAATTAAAATATTTACATACCCAGTTATTTTTATTCGTTTTTTTAATAACTCAAAACATTACGCATTTTTATTTCTTACATAAACAGTATTTCGAAATTCGTTACTTCCTTTTGGTATGCTTTATAAGCCGTATCTAAATATTTATAATGTTGAATATATACAACATAGCATTTAAATAACACACGTAAAAGTGATGAGAAAAAAAAATAATTGCTTTCATACGCAAACAATATAAAATCCACATTATAAGATTACGTGCAATTTTAATATAATAAAATTTATACATCGACTTTGTGTTTTATCATAGTTAAATTCGTTTATCGTAACGCACACGCGATGTTTTATGTTCAACATAATGACATCATGTAGTGGCACGAACATGACAAATTCGTGCTTTATATTGTCTTATTAGATTAAGTGCGTATTCGACGGTAAATGTTGAGATTTTATTAATGAGTTACTATTTACATAAAATATTATTTTCTTAACATACTTAAAAAAAAAAAAATTTAATATAAGCCCGTTTGTATTTAGACTTTTAATGTATATATGCGGTTCCTTATTGTTCCTGCGTATTATTATTATTGGAATCTCGGGATTCATCGCGATTTACACTTATATTTCGAGCGTGATGCTCCAGCCATGGTCACAAATTTTCTGTAACTACCGCTCTGCTCCTTGACCTTGTCATATATACACGTTTTTCTGGTGAGGTAGTATTAATGGTAATAATTAATTGTCCATTTGCCGGGGACGCGTCATTTGTGTCGTCGTGTTAATTTGTTTATGTAAGTGTGGCAATTGGTCAGTGACTATTTTATATGCTTTTCTGTATACTGATAGTTTAGTCTTTAATACTGATTTTGCTCTATTAGACAATTTGTACAATACTACATACATAACAAGTACTTATTGAGTCTAAAAATTAATCAACGTCTTACTTACATATTTTTCAAGCGTTATCTAACGCTGGTGTAGATTATTTACGTTATTGTATGAAAACGCGCACTACTTCGTGAAAAAGATTTAGAAGTTCGCAAGAAGCAATCCGCGCGTAATCTATCGGAAAATTTCGTATTCTTCATGTATTCTTTCCGTATCGCAAGAAGTTAACCCTTTCGGGCTATTTGTTAAGCGAACGAGAGGAGCGTTAGACGGAGAGCCAGAGAGTTTTCTCGCGCCTCGCCCAAAGGCAGGTGCTTAATTTTAATATCAAAAGAAAGTTATTCATTTAACAACACAAAAGGGTGCCATATCAGAGCCGATCGAGCGAAACTTTCCCAGGCACAAGGAAATCACACAAGTTTCGCGAGTACGCCGATAGATGTCACCTGCTTTCGACACGGTCGGCACCGACCGGGGACCATTGTCGAAATAACGAGGATACGTTTAAACTTTCTCTCGGCTCTCGTTTCCCTAAAATGGCACTGTGCCGTTTCGAGTTGTGTGTAATTATTGCGATAAAGTTACGTTTCACCCAATGTCGATTAGAATTTTCATTGTAGTGTCATATCAGGTCTAAATTGTTAAGGTGTGACTAAACTTATGCTTATCAATACTTACATACGTCGACATTAAAACTAATTATATTAGAGACTTAAATAATTAGGACATTAAATTGGTTATGATTGAACACTAAAATTATTTAAAAAAATTATATTTTAACAATTTGCGACATAAACATTTTAAAAATAATATTTTTAATTTACTTTTGAAGTATTTATATATACACTTAAATATAATAATTTATATGTCAGGAAATTTAGTTAAAAAACTATAATATAACTATGCAACTATACGAGTCAAACGTTCTATTTTATGTGGCATTTATTAGAAGCAATAGAATTACTTTATTTAAAATTTTGTTTGTAATTTTAAAAATTGATTTTTAAAATTAAATATTTGCATAACTTTTAATTCGTAAATAAACATCTTTTAAAAAGTTTTATGTAAATAAGATTACACCTAATTGCATATTGTATTGAATATGTGTTGTTGTTTTATACTCGGAAAAACAAGCAATTGGGCGAAAAGCTTTACCAATGACGTAATTACCTTTGAAGAACGACCAATTTAAGTAAAGATTTGTAAACAACTCAAAATATCTTATACTCGGAAGAGAAAGCAATAACAAAGTCGCGATAGGGCGTTGACATCAAAAGGAATAGGTATTATCACACAAAAAAATAATAATCGCCTCTTATAAATAAAATTGTTATAAATAGGAAAACTATTATAAGTAAAAGCAAGCTTTGCTTAATATCTTATCAGCTGTAAGTGCAAACAAAACACAATTGTTTTAGCATTTAATAGCTACTTCCTAGTATTTCTATATAAAAGGTACACCATAACTCAGCACATTCATTAAAGTTCAGATAATGTATATTCGACCATCGTGGCGCATTGGGGTAACCTGTTAGGCCACGATGGTCTTAATTTAATCTAAAATAAAATAAAATGAGCATTTAACTAGAAGGTGGACAAAGAAGATCGACTAAAACTCCTACGACCCACTGAAATGCATAAAAGTAAAACAGCATCACTAGGTACGCCAAAGCTAACATCTTCGTAGTAAAGCATTTAGCGTTATAAATTGTATAATGTATACCTAATTTTTACTGTCGACTAATATTTGTACTAATTGTATTAAATTTAACCTACAAAAAAGCTTTTTTTTTCCAACACCATGGATCAGTGGTATAAGACAACGAATAATAAATAAATTTCCTGGATTCACTTATGATTGATAAATAGAGACTAGATGTTTCTATATTTTTCTTATCTAATAAATAAATATAGTGTAAATTGTGTTTTTAAATCTAGGTCGTGCATAGTGAGAACCATTGATTGTAAACTGTAATTAAAGTTCATAACTTTCGAGTTTTGAGACCAAAAGGGTGTGATTTTGCAGCCAAATAGACGCCAGTAAAAATAATAATAATTAATTATAATTGGTACTGTTTATCACTTATCTTTTCTGAATCAAAAGCACTCATTTTTTCTTTCACTGTTAAAACGCCAAATCACTAGTTGAACCGGCCTTATTATTATTAGTTTTAGTTAATATCTCTTAATTTATTTTGTTTGTAAAGTGTAACTGTGCTTTTATGTAAATAAATTCGCAGAGATAATCAAAACAACCAAACCAAAGATGGTGAAAATTAAAACTAAAGTATTTTAATTTCGCTGATCATAAATATAAGCAATAGTAGCGACTTTCAAGAATTTAGTTATTTTACAAATTTATTGATTGCATTAAAAAATAACAAGTATTAACGAAATACACATTGAACAATATTTAAGTAAAAGTTTATATGTTTATTTTCATAAATGATATAGTGATGTATCTTTACCAAAACTAATATTTACGAATATATCACATTTGGATGAGCGTGTACACTTATTTTTTGCCCTAAAAAACTTTTCCAATTAATCAAACCGGTACATAATACACAAACAGACACACGGGCCTCGGCTTCGAAACTGCTTTTTGAACCGCAAACACTTCCACTTACATTTTTTATTATACTTAAGCGTTGCTAAAGTTTAACTAGGCCCAAGAAACGTAAAAAAAACATCCTACTATCTAGAATTAATTAAATGATTTTTTAAAGGCATAGTTAGATATTTATGCTATAATATAAAAAAATATTCAAGTAACCAATGTCATATGTTTGTAGTACAATTTTAATACTATATTAATTTAGTTTACCTATAAACTCTCTAATAATATATTATATAGATTATTATTGAAATTACTACAATATAGTATATATAAATTTAAATGATATTAAAATTATTGCGTTGAAAGGTAATTTTATATAATTGATATAATTATAAACGGATTAGAAACTATCGACTGTCAAGGTTGATAGATCTAATACTCTGTTGAGGAATTTTGATTTACTAAAATAGAGCAATGGAACGCGGTTGATTGTGAAGGTATTGAGCAAATAATTATATAATTGAAGCAATGATTTAGACTGGCACATTTTGACTGGCACGTTTGTATTCAGGATTCCATTGATTCCTAGAGATTTGCTTTTACGCTTCAAGAAATTTACATTATCAATTCAGCTCACCTTTGCCATAACAATAGATAAGTCGCAATAGTAATCGCTGAATGTGACAGAATTCGACTTAAAAAAATAAGGTTTCTCTCATAAATAAAAATAGCAATGTCACAAGCGAATTATCTAAAATATCTATATGTACCAGAGATAAAAATAAAAATTTCTTATCGTCTATTTTTAAAGAATATGATTAAACTTAACACTAAACATCGAAAAATCTATATAGAAAACTAATTTTAAATTAGTAAAAATTATATTAATTTATAAAATAGAATAACTTAAATTCTTAAAAATGACTTTATATTAAAATTCAAATTATTTTGCGTTTTTTAATATTTTTTCGATGTTTAAATAAGCAAAATGTATATAAAGAAATACATATAACTCAGGGTCACCTTGAAATTTATCGATTAAGATATTGTATACCCACTATCACTCTTTCTTCCACTCCACTCCTACTAGTGATGTTAATTTCACTCTTTGCTCATTTATACCTTGACATTTTTATTGAAAGATTAAGACAAATTTTGTTTAATATAAAAACTTTTAATAACCATAATTTATTCTGTGTACGTTTATGCTTATAAAACTCGTCATTATACTTTTTTACCTCTGCACATTCTCTACCTTTTCAACTCACGCTATACCTACCGCACTGTCTGCACGATATTGTCTTCGCATCGCGAAACCACAGCAATTTAATCGTTGTAAAGCCGTGGAAAAATTTGTATAACCGAGGAAAACAACTTAATTTCCCAGACACTTACACCCACCGTTAAACCTAGGGCGTAAAATATTTAGCGTCGTTAGTAGCGACGTCGCCGCCGCGAATATGATAAAGTCGCGTAGGGCTCTACATTTTTTCTCTTTCTCCCTCATCCTCTTGTTCTCCACTTTTTCTCTTTTTATTTTTTAATTTACATTTTAAAGCGAGAGGGCATAATGAAGACCCGAGTCTTTTTGTAATAAGACGCGGCCCCTTTACGGCCGGTCGTGTTTATCATCACACCAAGATAAATTTGGTACAACCTTCGTTGTAATCCTGGCGACCTGTTAAATGCTATACAGTCTTTGTCTTTGCTCCTATGATAAATGGAACTTGCTATGTCCCCGTTTGGCGATAAATAACGCCGTTGCAACGACTTAAACGACGCGTAATAAATTCAATTAATTGCCGTTATACTTTCGTATGTTATTAAAATGTGGCGATTTACAGCGAATAATTTATTGCGGATGTTGCTGCTACCAGCGCTCTTGTAAAGTATTAATCTATAAATTTATTATTAAAAACAGATAAAAATGACATTTGGAAGCGGCAATAAATGCTAATAAATCGTTTTATATCCTTACCATATGATGCTAAATATTTTATTTCGAATATTTTTTTTTGATCGTAATATTTATCATTAATTCAGCTTTTGCTAAGTTATTCAAAATAAAAATAAAAACATTGAGACATCTTTAATCACATTTGACAAAGTTTTGTAGGACCAACTTTCACTGTCTTTAATCTTCCTTCTTTTATTAAAACAGTGGCTGCATGAACTTAAGTAAATATAGTATATACCAATTTTGAAAAAGCCTTTGACAAAATTTGTCATGGGTTATTAGTAAAAATAATGTAGGCACTTAATTGCAACAAATTAACAAATATTCTAACACATTAACAAATAACTTAAAAAAAGTTTTAAGAAATTCTCTTGCGATATCTTTATATATGGAGCGCTAGAACAGCGATCGCCAACCTTCCAGACCTCACGGACCACTATGCTCAGAATTTTGTATCCCGCAGACCACTACCATGATTTTTTTATACAAGTAAAATTTTTAATATGGAATGGCACTTGTTTTTGAACTCCAACCTATTTAATAAATTTGATATATATTTAATAATATATTGACCTTATTATAATATAAAAATAAAAATAAATAATTACAGATTTATTCATTATGAAAAATGCATACAAACCTTAGGAATATTATATAGGGACAATGGTGTTATTTTTATTTGAAAATGATAATTGTGCAACAATTTTAATATATATTGGAATTGTGTTTTATTGTAATACAATAAATACTTTTGTTTATAATTGCCATTTGTCTGATAAAAAAATTCACGTTTACGAAAAGTTGTGTATAAAGTTATCCTATAATAAGAATCAGTTTGAACTCTAGATTTTGGACGTCGGGCTGTATCAAAGTTGACGTAAAGAGGGAATCGGCTGCTTTCTCAACCTTGACTGTTGACGATCAGCGCCATCTTTTGGTTTGAGTTCGTACGAGCTCTCGTGTGTTCAAATTGATAGGCTCAACTAAAAGTTTTTGATGGCGCTATGTATCCGATTTACTATACATGGCTAGTATAGGTCGTAAATATTAGATACTGCAGTATAGTATTGTATATAAATAATGATAATTATATGTATTTGAAAAACCTAATATTACTTTTACACTTTCCCTAAAGATAAGTTTTATACTTTATATAATTTTGTTATTTCATTATTAGGTAATTTAATTATACATTTTGGTACGATTAAATTTAACTTATAATATTTTATGAATTATTCATATTTTCTATCGTATTAAATAGCCATATCTAAATATATTATTCATACTACTTTTTAAATAAAACGCATTCATTTACTTAAAATAATTTACGAAACTCTCACGTACACATAAATAGGCATTTCTAGTACCTTTTGGGATCATTTTTCAACATCAACCCGAAACTCGAATTTCTCCACGAAAACAATTCGTTCCTTATGTCGTGTAACGGAAATTATATTCTCGAATGATTGAAAGATGATGCGTCTTCGTCGGACGTGACGCACCGTTGAAAATAGGCATGAACTATGAGAAAATATTCCAACGTACTACTATGTAATATTGCGAATTGTGCCATAGATTGTGAAAGTCATAGCTTTAATATTGTATGATTCTTTTATAGCACACTTCCGCATGTGCGCAAAAAGAACTTGTAAACGCGAAAGCTTGTACGTGTGTGTATTTTTGTGTAACGCTTACATAACGTACACGTGAAAACAATAGAAGCGGGGTAAAAATACAAAAAAATAAAAGGTGGGTGTCGAGTGATACCTGATCGTTCAAATATTATTCCATCTGGTGTAAGAACATCTATACTATACAAGACAAATATCATGTTGCTGCATATAGTGAATACATATATGAGGTATATTCTAAAAGTAAAGACACAAGACTAATAAAAATGAAAGCGAATTTTTTAGTTGGCTGTGATGCCGCTTATGCTAGGATCCGCGTGAGATGGATAAGTTTACTATGCTTCAGTGTATCTTTTAAATTCATTTAAATGAAGAGGGCGAGATTTTTTCAGTGATTCATTAGTGTTTATAAGCCACTACTGCAATACATTTCAGTAAAAGTATGTCAAATCATGAAGTTCTGCGCGCTTTAGGTTGAGATTGAGAAAAAATCAAATTCAAAATAAACTTAAAAATAATATCTATGTTAAAATAAATATATAGTTCTAAATCAATATCACAATAGAAAGCAAAATAATTTCTTTGTTTTGGTGTCTTTACTTTCCGAGTGTCTTTTATATATATGTTCTTTTAATATTATACAACGTTTTTTAGTCAATTAACTATGAGCACCACTACATGGTCTAAAAAGATAATTCAATTATAATCCAACACCCTAAGTGGTTAACTGATAACAGCCGTAACATTTAACCGTTACGGTGTATCACGCACGTCCGTATGTAAATTCAATTACATTATCGAATTCTATAAATATTCTAAACCCAATTCACGTTGAATATTTTGCTACTTGGTTTAAAATAAAAAAAATATGTAAGGATAATTATTAAAATATTGATATTATTTATAAGATACAGAAATAATTATTATATTAAATCAGGTATAGTAAATATAGCAAAAAAAAAAGAAGAACTACGCAGTTTTAGCTTGAATGATATTTTATTGAAAAATCAGAGCTAAGCTTGTCTTATAGTTATCGAATACTTCCTTACTTATTATTAAATATTTTTGTTATGTAAAATCACTATAATCAGATTTGAAATATACTTTTCCATGTATACTCTTTGACGCTACTCAAAGAACTCGTATTCCAACATAACTAGCAAAAATAGTAATGGGTCATATTCTAAGAATTTATATACCATAAAAGAGAGTTGTATTACTAACCATTTAACAATCAACAAACATATATTCAATAATTCTATGTAGTCATATGAAATAATTAAAACCAAGTGGTATTAGACCAATATGCCCACTATAGGTTGCCTTACCTGTACAAATTATATCGGTAAATAAAACGAAAATTAGTTCTTATATTATTGATAATGAACAAATTCAATACTTGTATTGGTGGTTGATAATAAAATTAATAATTATATTGTGTTTATCACTAAAATTTATCATTTTCCTATTGTTTAATAAGACAAAAATACAAAAAATATCTTTCTTGAATTTTAAATTTATATTTTTTAAATCAGTTAAATATCTTTAATAAACACAAAAGTCCATATTCCTTAATCGTATTTTGCTAGGCTAGATGTGATAAAAAATAATAACAACTTTCAATACTATCAATTTTATTTTGCAATATTGATATTGTTAAAGTAGTCCCTCAGTCAGCGTTTCTTTCAATTGCAAAACATTTGTGGAATGCAATATTTGGTATAGTTTACAGCTCACTCGGCAATTTTCCTTTTATCTTTTATCTGATACGTTGTCATTCCAATGTCTTCTCAATCTGCGGGAACAAGAGAAAGACGCAGGGGGGCGTATCTAGTAAAACGGAGGCTGTGACATCACAGAGGTGTTATTTTTGGGTAAAACGACACTAATATAATCAAAGTGCCTACAATTTTGATCGTTTTCTTTTATTTGAGTCACGCAAACAATCTAATACTCATTAATTAACATTTTATAGTGGACTATACTGTTATAATCAAACAAAACAGTAAGTAAAACCTTAATATTGGATAAATTTTAACGTACTTTTTATATAAACTTATTACTGTGCTTTTATAAAAACGACTAAGCCTTTGTGTTAAAGAATCTTGAATTATCAGCGATTTCATTGAATTTCTTTAAAATAATTTACGGTCCTGATTTATTGGAACAAATGTGGCTGTGTGTGTGTATGCGTCCGAGGAATCCAGTCGTTTCCTAAGCGGTCTTTTCTCTGGATTCCGGACGTTGAGCTAGAACAGGGTTGGCGTGAAGAGAGAATCAGCTGTTTCTTAGATCTTTTTCATCTGTTGTTGATCGGGGTCTTCGCTAGGCTTGGATTTTATACGAGCCTTTTTTTTCTATTAAGCTTTGGTTAAAGATTTTGATTATACTATTGGTCTGGTTCTTAACATCAATAGTGATCATTTACGTCTTGTATATATGATTTTATACACACGACCAATCTGGGTAGTTTTTGTAATAGCACACATTTTGCTGTAACGGGCAAAACAGCGTTTGCCAATTTGAAATATTTAGGTATTTATCTGTCTATTGTTACGCATGGTCTGCACCGAGTGGCATAAAAAAGGGTCTATCAATCGGCCTAATATTTCGAAATTTATAGCAAGCACTCCAAGTTGCCGGTAGTCATGCAGCTGACAAATAAATTTTAAGACTTCATATGTAAGGTTTTATTTCTCATGCTCAGTGCGTCAATTTCATTGCAAGATTTTAGAATTGCATTGTTTTGGATTTGTTAATTTATGTTGTGGATTGTGAGTTGATCGCATGGTTAATGCATTATATTTAAGAGAGAAAAAGAAATAAAAATAAAATGCATAAATATTTATTTTGAACAGTGTGCAGAAATGATTATGATTTTTTTAAATTTATAATCCTATTTTGTGAATATTACATTTATTGCTTAATTTTTTTATAACAATAACAATAATAATACATCATCAAACATAGTAATTTAATAATATTTTAGGAGCTATTACAGATATTTTGTATATAAAAAGTGCTAGTACTACTAATTTAATTCTATTTTTTTTGCTCGTCTCCCATAAGGAAGGCATTTCCAACCTTTTGCCGCCGACAATTGCACTGCAAATAGAGCACGATGAAAATAAAGACCTTATATTTACGATCAGTGATCGAGCAACGGTTGAGGGTCTGATCCCGGCGCAGAAGAAGAAGAGTCAATGCTGTCGTTTTCCCTCCGAGACCTCTGGGACTCGGGCCACGATTTTCATTCACGACGCGACTTGAGTATTCAGGTCAGGGCGCAATTTCTTTTCTCTTTTCATTTTTACCACCCCTACAGTGCCACCACTACCATTTTGAACCACCTTCCACCCTACGTGCCATAGGTGCGAAATATTGTGTCGCGCGGCAGACCGCGGCAAATGTAAACAACTTTTCAATTTGCCGCCGAGGATTTCCATTCACGCAAATAGATATTGGCGGGCCCCTACCCGCGTCGGAACCCGCACCCTGCAGCTGCTCGAAGTCTGAATTTGCAAGCGGATCACGCAGTCTGCCGGCATGTCTCCGTTTTGGGGTCTGTGCCCCTCTGACAGACGCCCAGGCTCATAATAATGAGATACAAAACAAGTAAGTAACCACCGCGACGCGCGCTGTAGCCTGGAGGGTTCCGGTCAAATTAAATTATCCTTTTAATACTGTGGCTTTACTTCAACTTAATTACCTGTGTCGGTGGTGGAGCCGTTTTAACTATATAATGATAAAGTGCAGTGGCCTTTCTATTTAATTTATGTTATGAGACATTAATTGATTGCATTAAAGATAGAAGCAAAATTTTAGTTTTTTTATTAAAAAACTAGATCCCTATAATGCATGCTTCAGATTTCGTTGATTTTTAAACTACGTGTATATTTCTATAGGCATTGGTGAGTATAAAGATCAATAATCGTACTAAAAATAATAAATAGTTTTTCGTCGCTCGACTTAAATCTCTTCGTAATGAACTCCGAAGCACAGCTGCAGCATTAAAAACCTTACAAAGGACTTTTCACCAACTTTTCAAAAATATTCTAAAGCTATTGTCCCTTTATAAGCTAGCAGCAATAAAACCGCATCAATATATTTATGAACTCCATTAACACATGTATACCAGTTTTTATAAATGGAATATTGTACACAATTTTATTTATGCCTCGTCAATTTATATTTGTATAAAAAACGTAAAAATAAGAGATATTTCTTCTCTTGTATGAAAAAATACTTGTTAAATGCATCTAAGAAGGCAGTAGGCTAGATTAGTTAAAGGTTTTATTCCTTGATTGGGTCTGGCACACCTAAAGATGAGAGCATCGGAACCTACATCCACTGGACACCTAGCGGCAACAAGATACTGCGCTACCAGAGATTGAACATGGCTACAGATACTGCACCACTTGAAACAGGGAAAGAAAAGGACGACTCTACAAAACAAATTGTTTCGTTAAAATATTTATTATTATATATTCACAAATATTTAATTTCTTAACATATATTAAAACAATGTGTACAACTTAAACTATATGCTAGACGTCCAAACGTGCATCTCATTACATCCAACACTAGCACTTCACAACTCCGTAGAACAATATACCTCACACTTTACCAATCTTGGTAGAAGGAGTAAAGAAACCAACATTCTGATATACGTCTTAGATTTAACTACTGTTAAATCAAAAGCACACAACTGGATCTAATCCGACTTAACATTTAACTTCCAAATGTCAGTTTGATACAAGAAATTAAAGCTAAATAAAAATGGCTTTTCTCTGATAAATGCCATAGTATAATTCTTAGTTTAAATTTATATATATGATATTCTTAGTTTTTTATTTTATACTTTTAAAATTTCTTAAGCTATACTTTTTTTATCACATGTTTTTTAGCAGGCAATGTACCTAATACAATAATTAAATTAAAAATAATAAAACGGTCATAAACTTTACTTTTTCGTATTTAATTTTTTTAACAAATATTTGCTTTTAAGATATTGGTAATGTTTTTACACATACTTACATAGAGTAAGTCTTTTAACCAAAATTGGTAAAAATATATTTTCTACTCCATACTAATTTAGAAACATCGTATATAGCTAACAAAAAGCATTTATATCAACCAGTACAATCCGATTACCATCATACAATACTAACGCGGTATAAAGTACCGATTTACATACATTCCCTTGACTATCCCCCGTGCATCGTCATACTTAATTAAGTCCCATCGAGAATCTGGTGTGTGCGTTGGCCGCAAAACGAGCATGGACCGTAAATTCTTAGTGTGGAATGTCAAGACACTGCGGATGGTGGCAAGTGTTGACAGATTGACAGAGGCATGCAAATAGACAAACAAGAAGGCGTTTTCTCCTCCTTGAGACAAGGGAAAGATTAGCAGCATAATTCATAGCATCTTAATAGGCGGACGACAACCGTTGGCGCGAGAGCTTTCCTCCTGACAAATGACGCCGACCCGGCATTAATTCCGGATCCGTGTGAATAGTTAAAACTTACTGGCGCTGTCTCCCAACCCTGCTATGTCACTGTTGTGCCCTGAAATATTTTAAATCTACCTCCCCTGGAGGCTGAATCAACCCTTCTGCGTGATAAATATGACCGGATGGCCGGTTTTGTGCCATACGCAATTATACCGGGAATTTGTATTAATCACCTTTAAAAGTTGGGCTTGCTGCTTATAAATTACACAAACCTTTATACAGCATGTCTATTAATATATCATTATAAAAATATTAAAAATAAAATATAATTCAACATTGCATATATAGCACTGCTGTTTAATGCACAGTATCTTTAGTATACATTTACTATACATATTATATTGTGTATATGTTCCCACTTTACATAGCGCTAAACTCTTTTATTGATTTAAATACAATTTACATATGTATTTACTCTTCAACGTTCTGTTCAAAATATCCTTTTTTATCTTCGTAAACTACTAATATCTTCCCCGGTTATAAATATGAATCTAATAATATTTTTAAATTAAATTCCTACATATATTTTTAAATGGTTTACAACCGCTGTCTGACTGACCTAATGTGCCTTCCTTCCTTGTCTTCCTTTGAACATACATATGCTGGTAAACAAATATATAAAAAGGATACGTATATAAAGTTAATAATAATAATAATAATAATAGGTCTTTAATATAAATTGTACAATAAGATGTAATTTTTTTTCAAAATACGAGTAAAATTTTTAGCAAAAAGTATTTAATTAATAAAACATACAGATGTTTCACTATTTTTGGCTTTTGATAATATTTATGTTACTTATTTTTATATAAATTACATACTGACTCAAATTGCTTTATATAAGAGCGTTAACATATTTTTTGTGTACAAATATATTATATAATGTAAATACATGCTGTATATTACATTTATTATTTCATACGCCAAAATTTCTAGCTTTAATTAATTTTTTGGTTTTGATTTATAATATAAGTGTATATGGTGTCACATTTTAGTCTCTTAAGCTTAACAAATTTATTGAATAATAGGTTACATTCTAAAATAACTTATGAAAACAAAATATTTATTTATGGACGAAATAGCGCAAAGTCTCAGAATAATATCTCTGAGGTTGCGGGTTCGAGCCCCAGCAGCGGCACTCGAGTTTTTATTTATAAAAATGCGCTAATATAAAAAAACAGCCATAGCTGCAGTGACATGTATTGGTTATAAATTATATTAAACATAATAATTATAATTAATAATATATTTAAATTAATACATCATATTAAAAAAACTAACTAAACTCTCCAATATATTTAAATTAAATAAAATAATACTAGGCAGGTGTATTAAATATAAATCAGTAATTTACAAAACAATAACTCTTATTCCAACATGTAAATGTTTATAAAGCCAATTATTTTTTTATATTGCACGTACATATATAACAATATATACATTTTTATTAAGGCATGTATAAAACATCTCTGCATCCTAATAAAACACGTTTTTTATTACCAGCGTAAAATAAAAATATAACATGCACTTTTGTAAGATCACAAGTGTTACAAGCAGACAAAAATAGCGTCAAAATGATTACAAAAATGACATGAAAAGACGTTGATCTCACGTATATAGAGAGCATAAAGTCTACTATCTTTAACTTCGATATAAAGCCACAACCAGGATTCTATTCACATACAAAGACTTACTCGTACCCACAAAGGTATAATAATTCCCCTTACACTTAAATGCACTACGTTGCATACAAATCCGACCACAAAAGAATACAAACAATAAATAAAATTGTTAAAAAAAATTAAATGAAAAACGATTAATACATTAAAAACTACTTGTATTATGACTCTTGAGGCTTAATTTAGCAAGACTGTATTTACTATGAATGAAATTAATCACATTAAATTGCTACGTCGTGACTGTACAAGTCTCTTCTATATCTGATTGTCACTACGGACTGGGAGCTATTAATAAAATTAACGAGCAAAAATATATATATAACTCGGATAATAATGTATTATAAATGGTCGTTGAGTATCGGACCAAACTTTGTTGCACAATAGGAAAAACGAGGGAAGTAAGCAGGGGACGGCCAAGACCCTTGGCAATGATGGAAGTATAATTTCAATATTGTTAATTGCCCCGGGGAGAAGCCGTGGGAGGATTGGCCACCGAGATGGAAAAGATGTTTCCCATGGCGGGGTGAAAATTACATTTTGACGGCGATGTTCTTTTCATTACTTTTCCGCAACCACTTACCATGGCTATTATTCACGAATAATACGTTTTTTGCAAGAAGTGCGCCTTATTATTTACGATATACTTATACAGGCTGGTTATAAAAACCGCTACTTAATAACATGTATATTACATAGTTATTCAAAGTAATATATGTTTAGAAAAAATAATAATAAAATAATAAACACAGAAGACAATATACATAAAAATATTTTTGTTCAATTAGATATACTCAGTGGTGTGGCCCTGATAACTATTTTCGAACCAGGGCTTCGCAATCAAAATTATCGATCATATGAAATCAAATGCATATTAGAGTACAAAAAAATATTTAAAAACACTTAAACAACAACCCATTGAAAAAATAAGAAATACTTTGATTGATGCGAAAATCGCATCAAATAATAAAATATTTAGAACTGCATATTATATTGCTAAAAACAATAAACCTTTCTTAGACTATATTGATTTGCTATAATTACAATAAATAAATCGTACAAAAGTATCACACGGTTTACATTCGCATTATAGTGTAGCGAATATAATCAATCTATCTCAGAAGAAATTATATTTCGAATATGCCCAAATATTATTGAAAAAATAAAATAAATTCAGCTAAAGTACTGAGACACTAATAATGTACTAAATGTGTGAGACCGATATGTTCACAGATACAGCTAATAAAATTACAGAAATGTTGTTAACTTTAACAATAGAATTTTACAATGGGTATTTACAAAAAAAATGCAGGTGCAAGTTAAAGCCACAATAAAATAAAATACTGTTCTGGCTCTTTTTATAATAAGACAAAAACATCTAACCTATATTTAAAGTCACAGCTTTTCTTACATAACTATCTTGAAACTATTTGCTTGCATTAGTTTAATGATAAAATGCTCTTTCTAAAGTAATAATCCTTTTGTATACATAACTTATATATTTATAATAAACTATTATAATAGCAAAAATTTAAGTACTAATAAATCTAAGGTAATATAAACTAATAACACAAAAAAGTAATAATTATTTTAACACTACATAATCTAGAGCTTCGAATAGCAATTATTTTATTGCATAAGTGTGTACTATGTATATTATTGCGATGAACTGTGACATTACATTTGAATCTAATTAGAAAACGACCCAGACTAAGTGCCTTAATCGGCAGACCTTTAAAATGGAATCGGTTGGAACCTTTTTTTATTCATTTTATTTTCTATAAATTTATTTTGGTAAAATACATAAATATAGTTGTATATTATGCACTTATTATATTATAAGCTTGAGAAAAGTGTTGATCGCCCTTTGCACCCTCGTTACGTTAAGATGTCATAAAGAGCCCGAGAAGAGGACTCAGCGTTTATTAAACCGAGAATTAAGGCGAAACATGAAGTCATTGGCAACTCTGCTAATATAGCAAAATATGTATCAAAATGTAGATACACATCGCGCATTATTTTAATTTTTCAATTCAGATGCCACGCACTTGTCTGTTTGTTATTCATAGTCACGCGTATTTTTTCTTTGTATTTACTTATTTAATTTCACCCAGAAGGGCAAAATTATGCTAAACAACATAAAATTGGGGGTCGATGCGTTTAATTCGAATGGTACAAAGATGAGGGCATATCTTCATTACACTGAAGCAGAACGACTGAATAAATTATGCTAGGCACGCGGTCGACTCGCGTTTTTCGCCATTCTGGGTTCCAAATTGAATATCATCGCCTTGCAGACCTTAGTCCCTAAAGAAACGTCTAAATTTAAAAAATAAAATAAAATAATTAAAACAATACATAGTTTAGTATGAATTTAAAATTAACATACTGAAGGTATCAAAACTCATCTAAATAAAACCTTTAAAAATAATAACTACAAACATCAACCAAAAATTATATATTTTTAATATGTGTAGGGGTGCGAAAATAAATTTCCGTCTGTGATATTGATTTTGGAATGTGACATCTTTATTTAAAAATTGATAATAAGTAATTAAGTAATAGATTGATACAGCAGATTCCAGTTTACAGTTAGTTGACCCAAATAGTTATGACTCTAATCACATGAGGAATACAGTAATGTTAATATTTTTTGTGTTATTTGCTAAGCTAAGAATTAATTATATACCTAATTACGTTTTTATTATTGATTTAATTTATTTAAATTTTTCTGTTGTTTGATGTGATCTACGTATATTTTATTCCAAAACAAATATATTTATTTATCACTACAAATAAATAAATGAAACGAAAACGCAGTCTAAGCTTTGGATTAATCAAAGATTGTCCTTGACCTTATTTTGTTCTGTGCTACTACTCAAAGTTAGTTGACTACGCTTTGTTGATTAAGTGTTCGGTAATTAATTTGTACCTTTAAGCAAAACAATATTGGTTTACTTAAGCTGCTTTAAGGTTTCTTAAAAGTTAGCCACATTGCAGGTTTTAAGTCGTCGCTATGAAGTTAATGTCCAGCTCACCTAAAACGAATTTTAATATATTTTACGCCGCCAAAAATTGGTCATAAAACGCTTGCAGCCGATAAAAGTCATAAACTGACGAATAATATTTTTTCCTAGAACCATAGCACTAAAGATTTTAATATATTTTTATTTTTTTTCCTCGAAGACCAGTTTGAAATGCTTAAGAAAAACGTTATAAATAGTTCTTAAGATAGCATTCCTAAATATAATAAATCATTAAATATAAAACACTTTCAGATAATATAGACTACTTATTTAGCATTAGAGTATTAAATAGCATAATCATTAAAAAAATAGGTTGATTTTATTATTGCCAAATAAACATATTTAATATTAGAAATGTAATACAGTAACTAAAAGAATTGTTTATTTTATTGCTAGTAAATTTAGTATTAAGAGAGTATGTCTATGATTACGTATAAAGTTTTAATATCTAAACATAAATTTTTGGAATAAGTGTTACATAAGATTACGGGATTTTTATTACCGGTATACATAAACATACTAATTAAGTGATAGTGAAAAATATATTTTTCACTATATTTTTACTATATTGTATATTTATATTTCTTTCAATTTTATGTTATTTAAAGAGTAAATATTACAATAAAAAAACTTTTAATTTGACGACAATTATTGCAGTAGTTCCCTTGGGTCTATTTATAAAAAATATGAAGCATTTTTTCAATGTTTTAAGTATATGCATATTTAACGGTACAACCTGTAGTTATTATCCAAGGTCCAAGGATGATGAGAGAAAAACAAGCGTCGGATTATACAAGGGCCCTGGGTAATTATACAGGTCATTATTCGTCGGGTCATTTTCCCTTCTTCTTAAGCCCTTAATCCACTCTTTTGTTCTCTCACCTTCGTGCAAAAATCCTTCATTAATCAACTGCTTCCCCAGACGTCGTCGCTCTCTTCCAGCTCGGACAGCTTAATCGTACGAAAATAACATATATTTCGTACAAATTAATATGTTTGTTCTAGACTTAAAGAATGGCAAGAATCTTTTTTTCAACTTTGGGAGGAATAGAAAATTCAATTCAAGTACTAAATTTATAAAGTCGATAATTTATTGAATTCAAACCGTGTGTGTGTGTGTTTGTATTTAAAGTGTAACATATAACTTATTCTCTAAACAATTACCCTAAATCGAATCAATGTTTTATGTTGTCTGTCCTACAATATATCAAGATATAAAAGTTATCGATTCTAAATTTAGTTCTGTTACACTTAAGGATCCTTAAAAAGTATATCCACAGCATTTTCCAAACATCTTACTACCTTACCCTAAAATAAATGTAAATATTTATATTAAATATTATATTACAAATACACAAATGGCTTTCCTTTATTTGAAACACCAGGTTTGAATGATAAATATTTTAATTCTCTACTCATCTTATTTCAGATTACATACATTTTTCTCAACTAATTTATTCAACACCCGCACTGGTACTCTTGAAGCATTACTGTAAACGTAGACAATAATAAAAACATCGAATTCTTCTTTTATCGTATATTTTTTGTGACTTTTAAACAAGAGTTTAATTCTCGTCCCTTGCGAGTTATTTTTTAGAACGGTTAAGAGCAACTTGTCACTTATGTACTTTGCAAAAATACGAAATATTTCAAATGACAAAAAAGGTTGTTTGAAGGTGATATTACAGTATTATAGCCGCCGATGCTTGGCCAATAAACATTTCATGGACAAATGTTGAAGTTGGAATCGTTTTCGGATACGGTCAACTACTTTTATTCGGGAGCTTTAACTTATTTTTATGGGAATATAAGGCTAGATCTTAGGGTGCAGTTTACGATATCCCAGACGTCGTACGTTCGAGTAATCAACTTGTCAAAAGTCATTCGGTGGCGTGAAGGCTGTGATATGCCAGCACGAAATATGTTTATACGCTCGTTTGTAACGGTTACCTTTCAGCGTTCAAAACAAGTTATACAGAGTTACATTTTAAACATCACCAAACAAATATTTAAGCAGTAAGTCTTGTGTCAATAATAAACCAATGTGTATGTTGATTATAATTCTGACTCAATATATATTCAAATTTTATTTGATTGATGTTCAACGTAAACACTTTGTCTCATCATCCTGTGTTTATATTTATTAATTTACACGTGTGTTTTCGAAACAATATTCCACGTAATTTTAAATTATAACTTCCATCAATTTTAACACAAATGAGTTCATTAAATTCATCTGTCGCACAATTCTAGATTTATTTTATGCAAACCACGAGAATCCATTAACTAAATTCATGGTTAGAACTAATACTATTGTGCGCGATTAAATGCAAACATTCTGAGACCAAAAGCAACATGTGACAAAACACGTAGACCATTCATCGACAACGAGATCAATGCTGAAACGGTATACCATGAAACATCTTAATATACAAAGCAACCCTACATGTATTGGAAGTTAATCTTAGAGTTAATTATTTCGAATTCGTAGAATACCGATTGTTCCAAATTAAACCTAATGGATTGAATGAACGATTGAATTTACGTGTATATCTAGGCAGAACGCTACGTTTTTAAAAATTTTTTGAGTACATTGGGGAAAAAAATGTTTTGTATCAAAACGATATGCTGTCCTTTATTGAGAGTCGCATCGGTTTCGAAGCACATGAGAAACTCAGCATAGCACTTGAAGTTCTAATAGTTTTCAGCTATAGCCAAACACAAACGTTAGGTCAAAATATACATATGTTTAATCCGAGTAATCCGGGTAATAGATAAGAAACTTGTGTTATTTGTCTGCACACTACAGGTAGCTCTAAAATTATGATGGTATTACACAATAAAAAGTATTCTTTTAATTTTATTTTAAATGACATATATATTAAGTTTATTTTAATTCTAATTCACATATCATAAATATTTTAACAGTTCAATTTTTCAATATTTTTAAATATAATAAATTTTTTTAACTTTTATATATTTTACTTATATATAAAAGTTAATATTTTAATGTGTTTACACATTAAAATATGAACGATCTGCCTGGAAACCAAAGAATAGAAGAACGATGAAACATCGGTAACCAAATTAAGCGCAAGATAGATACACTAGCCCGCATCCTTTCCAAACAAAGAGTAGTGTACTTTTTTTTTTGCGATTGCCGCTTCGAGACAGATGTGTTATTAGGTGGTCCGTTAAATATTTATAATTAATTGTTTGTTGTAAAAATACTGTGTGTGTCCTAACTTTGAAAACTTTTGATCTCTCATTCGTTTGCTCGAAACAGTTGTAAGAATGACCACTAAATTGTGCAGGTGGTTAAAACCCCTGTATTACTATGCACAACCTAGCTCGATTTAAATGTTTAATTAATAATCACGAAATGAAAAAAACTAACCTCTAATAATTAACCAAAATTGTTATTAAATAATAAATATTTGTTTTAGATCTCTGAAAAAATCATTAGAGCCAATAACAAATTTTAACTTAGATCTTTACATAATTAGATTAATCACCGATTTTCTGATAAAATTTATTATGCAATCTTTTTTTTTAATGTTGCGTTAAAAAACTATTTATTATTACGACTTATGTTATATCATATTTACTAAACTATTTTTTTTTTCATGAATTAATAAAATATAAATTTGTATTACAATGCAAGACATTATTTTGATCAAGACAATAGATAAATTCGCAGATATCAACATTGTTTTAAACTAACCAAAATTTATTTGCCGCGTATATGCATTTTTTTCATCTTTTTCATATGTATTCTTTTCGCTCTTTTTCATCGGATATGAAAAATCTGTGCTGAAAAAAAAGCGTACTGATATAAAAGAACTACTGCAGATCCAGTTCCCTTTTATGCACACAGCTCGCATAAACTTTAATAACATTTTTAATACCCGCTATTAGTCAGGTTCAGCGGAATATATTCACAGACCAAAACACCACACTGCCAGACCATGATATTTTAATAGAGGACTACGAAACACCTAGTGGTTAATATTATTTTTTTCGCAGTATTTTTAGTAAATTTATCTCAAATATTTGTGTTTATGCATGGAAGTATATCTTCGTATTTATATATTAAAATGTGTCTCTTAAAAACATTTGCATAACATCATATTTTATTTAATATGTTCGTGTAGAAGGCAGTTATTAATGCATTTAATTAGTATATAATATAAAAAATGCTTAGTTTTATTATTATTAGTTCAAAAGAAATCATTTTTGTAGTAATTTATCTCGGCTTCACATAATATTTATATATAATTAGATATTTTTACTTTTAATGTTATGCAATATGGCATCTTGAATTTTCTACTAGAATATATATTTTATATCATATTAATACTATTGTGAGTTTAAAATAGTTGTGTTCAAATAAAAATTCCAGTCATAATAAGTTGTGCGAATTTCATAACGCCAGAGTACGAGTTATTTTACTGCTTTTAAAAACATATATTCTGCTTTAAATCTAAAATTTAAAACAAGTTTTCAGTTAATAGATATGTTTAGATTAAAAATATAAATCATCATTACCATCATTATTGACCCGATAACCTAAAATGGGTCTTTGCCTTTTATTGCCAGATGACTCAAAAGTGCATGTTTTGATGTTGTGTGTACCTGGTGAGTTCTTATTTTTTAAACACATTAAAGCTTTATATATTACCTTCATTAAGAATTCATCATCACTATATTTGTTTTATTTCTTCAAAGTAATATTGTTCTTGATCTGAGTTCCCTCTTCTATTGTTTAATAAGTCATTAAGTTTTTAACCCATCTATCTGATATCTTTAGTTTTTCAGTTGGGATAGTTCCTATTTTATCCTTACACATTTCCTGTGTATAAACTCTCTGGAGCTGTATAACTTTATAATGGCAATAATAAACATAAATTACAAAAAGTATAAAAGCAAATAAAATATAATTTGAGAAAAAATATTAAAACAACTTTGTTGCGACGATTTGACTGATGCCTGTCGTATTACAACGATAGACTAACAAGAAAAAATTAATTGTGTCTACGCAAAGGTACTATGTAAAATTTTAACGGTCTTTTTTGACACATATTTAAATTAATAAACCGTTGTACTATAACATCCTGTTTTTAATAATAAAATTAAGATAATATTTTATTTATACTGTCAACGTATACCGATATTAAAAAAAATAATAAAATATTTACACCAACACAAATTTATGTTCTTCTTATCACTACTACACTGCATTGCAAATTCTTTTAAAAATCGCTTTTTCTGTTTTATTTTTGACTTAGCGTAGGTCGGCCATTAATTTCATCAGAATAAACTTTCTTTATAAACTCTCATATTTTATTATTTTTACATGGTCAAAATATCTAAGGTTTTGCCTGCACCTTGTTTCATCGCTTTTCTTTTCACGTTTGCTGAGTGCTTTTAAATTGCTTGCCTTTTAAAAAAAATATTCTCACTCCAAACGTTATTCACAACACTTCAACTTTGAAAAGTTTAATGTTATTGTTTTTGTTTTCGTTTCAATACATAACAATGATGTTATGTTTTAATATCAAAACCTTTAATCACTTTATTACGTAATAAATGTAATTAAAAGTAGACAAATAAATATGTTTTTTTGTTGACTGCTTCTCTATAAAATAATATAAAGATAACATTTATTATCTGCATTAATTGTATTTTTTCATTACACACATATATGTAAATAGTATTATTTAATAACTATTTTAATATAATATAATATAATATTCGTACTGAATATAATATTTTTTATACTACATGCATATTTTTATTTTGTATTTATTTAGGGACATCTCGTGGGTATAGGTAAGTTAGGAAATGCCTTAGGGCAGCAATTTGATAACCAAATATAAATATATACATATATATATATTTTACTTAGAAAATCGTATTCGAAGTTCTAATGTAAAAATGTATAAATTTAACTTTTATAAAAATACAATATGATTAATATGAGTGTTCTATTTTTCAATATCTAACTAAGAATCTGGTATATATATATAAAATATGTAACTAAATATTTTGAGAGGTGAAAAATTAAAATCAACTGAATTGATAGAGAAGCAAATATTTTCACAAAACATAGACAAACTTTGCTACCACCTCTTCTAAATGATAACCGCAATACTTAGGCTTACACCTGGACTCCAAGCTTTTATTTAATGAATATATTTTAAAACTTGAAATAAAAAATAAAATTTTAATCTAATAACAATTAATTAGAACTATTTTAACAAAGCCTATCCGGTGTTGAGTAATAATAGTAATACATTTTCTTACAATTTTTATTCTTTGCATACAGAAGAATACTTGAATTTGTAACTGCCGTATTGTTTTCATTATTAAATAACGTAAAAAGCGGAGGGCCCATGTCGGATCCCTGAAGAACTCCCGATAGAGTGAAATATTATTTTTCCATAGGTTCCAAACTATCTACGATTACTCAAATAAATTAAGAATTATCAAGTTAAATCATTCAAACAACAAAACTTCGACAATTATTATAATTTGTTAATGGAATTAATAGTTTTATTTATTTGTAATTTTTTGATTTTTCTGCGGCCTAATATTGCTTAAAAAAACGTAATACTCCTAATCTAAGCTATTTACATTTTTAAATGGCCATGGTTAATCGTAGAGCTCAACTTGTATACATATACCTAAGAGCCTTTTAAAACTTTGTGTTTTATCACACTAGAAAACTCTCAGCACTCAAATTAAACCATTTGACGTTCTTCTAAATCACCTCATCACGTTTTTAAACACGCTATATTTTAAAAACACCGCACGCGTTAAGTTTAACGACGCGTATCTGCGATGCTGGAATCCACATTACAAAAGCACAATAAAGAAGAGCACTAGGTTCTATATTTATTTCCGGGTAACAAGAGAGCATGTAAAATATGACGCCTTATTTTAAAAGCTCGGCGCAAATTTGAAAGCCCTCGCGCGTCATCGCTCTAATGAAATTTGGCGAATCACACACCCCATAGACAAATCGCATCTATTAAAAGTAATTGAACTTTGGATGAATACCTACCGATTTTAGCATAAGTCGGTCATATTGTAGATTGCACCCGCCGGCTGGCATCGGGCCACGCTTAAATAAGAATTATTTTCCGGAAAATTTAATTCTCGCCACACGGCCGACTGACCCCGCCGTCCGTATCTTCTTTATTCCCGGGTCCGAGTTATGTAAGCGATTATGTAAAATAATATTCATGGGCCGAGGGGTCGCCGCGGACCCCTAATGGATCGTAACTTTGACCTCTCCAGTTATGCAACGCGTCTGTGTGGTGTGTGTACATATAATAGTATGGAGTATGGGACAAAAACTGAAAGACACTCTCCCTAATTGCCCGGTGCCAATTCGTATCGCATTATTCCAATCGATAGTTGTTTATTTATTTATTAGCGTGTACCAATATCGTGATGGAGGCAAAAAATATTATTTCAAAGAGAATGTAAGATAATAATATAATAATTACATAAATAATTTCGCATAAAAAAGAAAACAAGGATTATTTTTAGAGAAAAAATGTTATATCAATACATTAATAATTAACATATTAATAATAATTATTATTAATTAACCAAAGTAAGTAGTATTAATTAACCGGAGATAATTATATTAAATAAGTGTTTAATTTTTTTACTGACTTGAAAAGTGTTTTTAATATTAATTATTTATTTTGAGAACGGCTTTTATATAATAAATAAATGGCAATCCACTTATACATTAATATATTATATTTTTCAATGAACTATCAAACAAAGGGTTTTAAATAAAATTTACATAGAATGAATAATATATTAACGGCTAAGATTAATAATAAGATAGCTCTACTTGTACTATAAATTGTTCTACAATACACTAATATATGTAACACTAATAAAACACGCCATTAAAGATATAGTTTTGGAACACATTATTTATGAGCGCAGACTCTCGGTGACGCGCCATATAAGAGCTTTTATCGATGGACTTTGTTCTGTTGTCATCGTCCTTAGGAGACGAGGTGGCACAGACTTCTAGCTGGCCCTCGAATAGAGCCTCACTCTGTGTATACAACACAGAAAGCTGCCGTCTCAATGAAGCGCGCTTTTGGATGACTTCAATGTTTTCTCTGCAATATTGTTCTAATTTTTTAATACCATTTTGCCGAAAATTCAATTTTATCTACATTGCCGTTTAGTAAGAATACGCCATACGATGTTGCTCTTGTAATCAAGAATTCGACACTCAGCTCTATCAAGAAAAGACTATCAAGAAAACTTAGCAGTCAGATAAATACAGCTCTAAAAAGTTGAAATTCTTCTAAGCCTGATTTGGTTCCTGATATTATTTTGAAGTCAGTATTGCCACTCAATCAAAATATTTTTTTGATCAGAATCTCAAAACGAATGGCACAAACGTCAACTATATTTATTAAAAATATCACAAATTATGCATAAATAAATATTGACAGTCACAGTGTTGTCATCTGCTGAATTGTTAGAAATAATTATCTATAAATATGTCTTTAATCACTTTCGGCAAGTTTTGTTAGACCAACAGCAAGGGTTTCGTCCCGCCCGTTCCACTGGTTTTAACCTTTTGTCTTCTACCAAAACAGTGACAAAATCTCCTGATGTAAGAATTCAAGTAGACGTTGTATATACAGATTTTTTAAAAGGCCTTCGACAAGGTTTTTCATGCGTTACTATTAACAAAAATGTCAGACTTCAGTTGCTTGGATGATTTAACTGGAAAAATATTTAATAAAATATTTAGCTCCCTCGGGAGTTCCTCAAGGCTCCAACGTGGGCCTTTTACACTTCGCGATATTTATTAATGACATAAATAAGGCAGATACAAATTCAGGTTTTCTTTTGTATGACTTAAAACTATTATTTTTATCTATTTACATTTGATATGTTTCTCTACGAACATAATGATTTAAATTCTCTATGAAGATAGACTTTCGATACCATCTGCCCTTTAGTGTCGAAAAATGCCATACTGTGTCATTTTATCGATCCCATTCAGCATCAAAATATTGTTACGATCTTTGTGGGAATATTTTGGCCTGATAAATAGTACAGATCTTAAAATCACTTTTGAGAGCAAGTGGAGTTTCTTTTTACACGTAAATGACGTCTGCGATAAATTTCTAAAGATGCTCGGTTTTATGAGGAACGCATTTATTTTGCCGATCCGTCAGTTATTCGTGTCTCCAATCACACTTTAGTAGGCAGCATTCTAAAATTAGAATCGATAATTTATAATATCGGAATAACTAACAAAAAAATATTATTTTATTTTTTTGACCATCGTGACGCATTGGTGTAACCTGTTAAGTCACGATGATTTTAATTTAATTTAATCACTATTTTAATATTTATACTAAATTAAAATCTACTTTTTCATAAATAAAAATTCGTTTTATTCGCTCTACATTTATTATGAAATGTAAGTACTTAAAGCGTGTTAAATAATACTCGTTTTTTTTAGTAAGTGGTTTTTAAATCAAGCACATTTAAACTTGCTTAAAATATTTTATATAAATGTATGTAAAAAACCGTTTTTTTAAATTTCACTATTATTAGCTCTATTGTAACCGACATTACATTTCGCTGCTGACCCTAATTAAAAATTTATTAAATAATTTTCAGAACAATGTTTTGCTTAAATACGGTATTCTTGGAAAAATAATCACATTCATGTTTTTACTCCATTTAGTAATAAAATAGGGTCAATAGATCCCTCCAGATCTACTAGCCATTAGTCACGTCGTATTTCGATAAATAATCGCTCGATCAATCGGCGTTGGGGAGCTTACAAAGTAAAATATAAGCACTATATCGTTTCAAGACAAATCTATTTTGGCTGATTTATTGCGCGATCATTCGAACATCGGCGATAATTAAGGTTTTTTTTATCTGACATGTTTGAAGTTTTTTTATGTACTTTTTTATATGTAGTATTTTTGAGCGACACATGTCGACGTGTCGTTTACGTAAATCTATTCGCATGTCAAAGCTCGTTCAGTGTACCTGAGATACAATAAGTTTAATTAACACTGAATATTATCAAGGCATACTTTTTCTTTTAATATTAGTTTACTGTAACTGTTACGTTACATCGCACATAACTTTTACTAATTATAATTTGGGTACTAATTAAAAAATTAAAGCAATAATTATATTTAGCAAGTATATTTTGTTATTAATAAAAGGCTTATTTTGAGCAAAAAACATACAAAAAATATTTTTGTAATGTTCACAAATAGCCCCAACTACTAAGAAATTTCTCATCTATTTATATTTAAAAAGTCCATAACACAGAAATGATAAATATAGTGACAATACAAATATATATTATGTGTACATCGAGATAAGTTTTACTTATTTCCTTACTAAAGAAACAACTTGATCAATTTTATCAATTCGCTGCTCTATTGTATTTTTCGCACGAATTTTTCTTTTCCATTTTTTATTCATCTCTCCTCTTCTTATTTGTTCGTCCAAAAATTCATTGTATCGTACGAACGTCTAAGAAAAAAAATCGTGTTACGGTCTATTTCTTTGAATGTGTATTAAACAAATCCTATATTTTTGTATTTTTACGCGCGTACACCTTTGCCAGCAATTTTTGTATACGAAACAACGTTTCGCTTTCCCAAGAAACGCAATTCTCCTTTTCCTGTGCCCCGTGAACTTTTGCCAAATTATGATAAAACGCCCAACCATAGTAATGCCGCGAGCACCGAATAAGCATAAAATAAGAAAAGTAACCACCAATTTCATATTCTTTTTTCCAAGTGATCCCGGTTTGTGTAATGTACGCATTTTTAACGTTTTTTTGATATAAATAAATATATATTAAAATCTTTATGTGTATGAAACTGTTTTGCGAATAATTTATGTAATCTGTGTGAACAATCAGCTTTACCCGTTCATGAACGCGAAAGCTACAATATTAACCTTTTAAAAACATTGGATGTTAAAAAAAATCATTGAACGCTAAGCGAAACTTAAATATAAATATTTTATTGTAAAGTACTAATTATCTATATGATGTGTCTTAGAAAACCCTTTGATGTTTAAATATAATTCATTAAAATAAAATAACAATTTTTTTTTTTTGGATTTGTATATTTTATATCTTCTGCTCTTTTACAATTATATTAATTTCTAATAGTTCCGCAAATCAATTTATTATTGGTTTTTAAATATTGTTATTTTCAGTGAAAATCAAGGTATTACTATTTTTAAACGCTTTTTTGCTTCTTATTCTACTCCAGCCTGTACTGTGCCTTTTTTCTCCAAAGCCTTACACCCATAGTCTCCATCTTCACTGGAGATTCTGGATGTATCATGGGAATTAAGGAATTCCCCCTTGTTTTCATGTCTAGGAATAAATTAAGCTCGACATCAAAGTCGCTCTTTACATATTTTTGTAAAATTGTACTTTTCGTTGAACTTTTTCTAAATAATTTGATTATTTTTAGAGTCTCATCTAGAGCTTGGTTTCAAATATAGTTTTTATTTTGAATTTCTATACTCTCATTATTTTCAAAGTCACTTTCCTAAATATATTGTTCATCGTCGTTGTCCTCTTCATTAGAATCTTCATGTGTTTGCCATTCATCCTCTTTCCGGTATGACAACTAGATGAATTGCATGATTTAGGCAAAAGTCACATCATCCTTAATTTAATTTCATGGTATCCGATTAATGCATCAGCAGTGTATAACCATTATATTTGATGGATTCACGAATAAAATCACTATTTATAATAGATTTGACAAAAAAAACATTTTCAAACAGGCAACAATTTCAGAAAGTGATTTTTTTTTAACATAATTTGATAATGATGGCTGACTTATTTTGATAGTGGATATGAAGAGAGAAGCGGTTGTTTCTGTGATCTTTGCTAGTCAGTCTCCTCTTGATTGCGGCTCTTGAATTTTGGAGTTTAAGACATCCAAAAAATCTTAGACAGTGTCTGAATGGAAATCTTTAGATGAACTGTAGGAAGAGAAGTCCGACGATTTGTCTAAGAGTGAGTGATTCAATTGTAGAATTTTTAGTTCGCCTTTTTTCATTGAGATGACCAATTATTTGGGTAGCGAGCCAAACAAGCCAAACTCTTAGTTAATAATTTTACTCCTATGATTGTATTTAAAACTAGATTGATATCGGGTTTTCTCAATCGTTGTGGGTTTTTTATGTAACTAATTTTGTATTGGCTTATACGCTGTAGACTATATTGTTCTCAATTTTTAGCGAATTTCATTAAAGCTTAGTATTATGAAGCAAAATAAAATTATTACTTATTTTTCACTGCTACGAAATAAATTCTTAGTATTTATTTTATAAAATAAACATTTTAATATTTTTAACTACTTAGTAGTTAAATATGTAGTGTTTAATAACAATTTATATAAATAGCATTATAAAGCTTTCTCGTAGTTAAATTTTCATCCACATTTTAAATGTAAATAATAATATTTGTATTTGAATGATTAAGCTCAAAATCCCCTCGTCGAACACGCACTGAATAAGCGCATTAAACTGAGAATAAAATATTTCAATAAACTTTACCGCATTTGTGCGGCGCAAAAAACTTGTTATTAGTTCGCTTAAACTTAAACAAACAAATCGTGCTCTGAATGAAATCCATTTAATGAAACACTTTAAAATGCGCGCAGAAATTTTAATTTGAATACATATAACAAAGGGCTTTACGGCAACTCAAATAGTTCCATTTGAACAGAAACCGAATAAAAGCAAACTATCCTTGAGCAAAGTAAACCCAACAGGTACATATACATATATAAGTAACATTTCTATTGTCTGTCACCTATATCTTGATGTGTAGAATGATTACTTATGCGAAGTCGTTTCGCAGTAGGAAAGGTTTTCTCCTATCTAAAATCGTGCCCTCATTAGTCAACGTTGAGACTTTGAAGTTTAACATTTAACATGTGTTCAACAACGAACTACCGCATGGGTAACATTTGTCTTTCCAGTTTAATACTACTGCTATCGATGTATGTGTGTACTGGAATCGGAACACACATAAAAATGGATTAGATGTACCGGAAAGATCCGAGCGTTTCTTACTAAGATATATACATACAACCGTCAGATTTGCTTTACTTATGTATTACTGTTATATTGTTTTTATAAGATAATTTCTATCTTATACAATCATTACTTAGCTGATGTATGTACATAGTTGATAGGCTCTCCTCAATATTCTCATGTTACCTGGTATTATACACATACCAGTAATCCTTTATTAGACTTTGTAAACGGGTATGTCGTTGACCTTAGTAATGGATTATCGTTTCAAAGCCAAATTACATAATTTATCTCTACTTAGACTTAATTAGGCATTATGTGCTCATTCTAACGATATCAAACACACTTCATATATGAATTTATGGTGGATAATGGCTTATCGTATTCTGTAATAAATAAATAATTTATTTTATCCTATTAACTTACATGTACATATATACTTATTTCGTCTCAAATGAATATTAGAAGTATATAGACTATATTTCAGATTGTTATAAGGTAGGACAAAATTATATGTTACTATATTTTTTTAAATAAGTTTATATTTTGGTATAAATATGTTCGGATTAGATTTGACATACCCTCTGATATAAATTTATATATGGATAAAATTATTATATTTTCCTCAGGTTCTGCTATTTTCATAAAATCTTATCAAAATTAAAGTTAAACTGTAAAATATGTTTTGCTTAGAGATTAATATCAATTTTAAGCCCCAGCAGCGGTACTTTAATTAGTATTTATAAAAAATCCGCTATTAATAAAAAAAACATCCCTGGCTGCAGTGACATTTATTGGTTATAAATTATATTACACAAAATAATTTATAACTATAAAAATAGATGTCACCGATTTCTATCCTTTCAGTCTGATGGTTGATACTTGTAGGTATGCATTAAATATGATTGACTTACTCAGTTGGTACATATTTACCCCGTTGCAACGCATTGGGCTTACGCCTGTAAGTCTAATGCGTTGCAATAAATATTATAAAAAAAACATAATAAATTTACTATATTTACTAAAATAAATTAATGGTTTAAATAAATGTCTAAGATCATTATTATAAATATATATAATATTAATTTATTTTTCTATACATAAACTCGAATTATTTTCAATTAAGAGTTTTTTATATAATATTTTTACTGAATGCGCTACACCTAGCGCATTCAGTAAACATATTCTTCGTGTTTTTAGTATTAATCAAAAGCTTCGCTTCTCTTATCGATTCGTATTCATAAAAGGTCTATATTTACATATTTTAATGATACAATAAAAGCATGCTAATTAATTAATCAATCGTCATTAAAAGAAATACGTTTTTTATTAGCAGAAAAGAGTCGTTACGGGAAAATATAATATAATGAAGGGCTTGCAAAATTCTCTCATTTTCCCTTTGCGAAGAGAACGAACGACAAAAGAGCAAATTTCTTACTTAATTAAACATCGCGTTAAAATTCGTCATCCATTTAACGATGACAGGGCCGAGTGTTTAATTGGATACGTTTCGCAGTACCTCCGAAAACGTTAAATTATTACATAATATACATTTTTTTCGGTGAGAGGTGGTGAAAAAAGTTAAAAATACACCCCCCCGGTGCGAAACTAGATGATCGTCATCTATCACTGCTACAATGTTCTAAGTAATACACGTCACGCCGGGGTGTGTTTGATATTAATTTTGATGACGCGAGGGTTCAAACTTCGCGAAGACGCCGGGATGCTCCCCGGGGAAACTTTTAATACCGGGGCGGTTGTTAACTTACGCGATTATGGCGCTGTATATATATATATTTATATTTATGTGTGTGTATGTGCACGCGTGCTAGGTGATGAAACTTTCAGATGATTCAATGAGTGTTGAACCGCGGAAACTTTTAAAAGCTCGGGAAAGCTCTCAGACAGAGCGCAGCCGTAAATATGCGTATAATTCACGCATTGCCTGGGCATTTATCATACGTCCATTAAGAAGATTTTTTGTGTGTTATCGCGGATAAGAATACAAATTATGACTTGGAGGGCTAATATATTACTACTATTTTGGCTTCTGAATTCATAAAAAATTGTTTTAAGATGTAAATAAATCTTTTAATGTCAAATTACCAGAAACCGCTATTTCGATGTTTTAGCAAATTTTCTTATGCTGAATAAAATAAAAGGATTTTCTTATACCAAATAAAAAAATACCGAAATAAATGTCGTTTTAATAATATAACTAAAAAATCAATTTCAAATGTTAATTTTTTCATAATATAATTTATTTTTAAATATATAATTTTCCCTCCACTAATATTATTTTTTTAATTCCATTAATATAGTTGCAAATAATGCGATAGCTACCTTTTCTCATCATCTGCATTTTGATTTATCATCATTTAGATGTTGCATTGATCAAAATAAATGGTAGTCAAAAAAAGCAAGGTCTAGAGAAAAGGCTGATGAGATAAAACTTTCTAGCAAATTCCTTGATTATATCGAAAGACAATTTTGCCATATGGGGACTGAATAAGTTAAATATATGAGCACTGTTTTTCAACATATATTTAAGTTTATTTTTTAAAAAACTCATATTTGTAGCAAATGCTAATGTCTTAAACCATTCAGTATTTGATAATAGTAATTAAGAGTCTGGTGCTAAATATCTCATAACACATAATAAAGATTTATTTTCTCTTGATGAAAGTTTTAATTGATATCGTCTCAAAATTTATTTTGTTTAAATCTTCACAAAATTGTTGAAACAACAGTAACTTAATCACATTGACAATAACAGCTGTACATTTTGTTCTGGCTAGTCTAAACTTTGCTTCAAAAATCTTTGGTATTAATTTATATGAACAATCGGCAAACTTAAAGTTTAAATAATGAAAATCAATACGTCACTTGTATCGGCTCCTTTAAAAAATGTCGGTATATTCGAGGAAATTGCCGCCATTTCTAGATTAGCTTTATGTTTCACACATTTAAAGTGATATTTTTATGTCGAAGCCAAAAAAATGCTTTTAAATAATGTGCTATTAAATTGGCTATTGATGTTACACACAATGTGCTCAACTTCTCACTGAATGCCTGATAGATTGAAATAAGACTGTAACAATCATACATAATTTTATTAATTCACCGTCGGTAAATGGCGTAATATGAATACTACTATTCGTGAACTGACTTTAGTTTTTATTTTCGCGAAAAAAAATCGTTTGAAACCCTTAAATTTTTCTCATTCTTGTGAATATCGTGTCGGGTGCATAGTCTGATAATGACGATATATGTTGTATTCTACAGGCAAAATTTCAATTCACAATATACCTAATGCTTTTTTATCCAATCATTTATATTGAAAATCCTCCAGTCTTTTCTTTTCAGACTTTGAAAATGACAAGACGAATATTTACGTATAATAAAATTAAAACAAAATATCGTAAAATGAGCACTGAAAACGCAGTCAAATTATAACTTCATTACACTACGCGTCACAACGGAATGCATATCAATAGTTCCACCACATAGATCATATCTTGCAACTCTTCAATCCATTACAGAGCATAGTTTAAAATTTTAAATATATTTTTAGCTCACTGGCCCAATTAAAATAGGCAGTGAGCCGGATTTGGCCCGCGAGCCGTAGTTTGTCGACCCCCGATCTATATACTAAAGCTCATTTTAGCTTTTAATACATATTCAGTATATTTTAAAATAAGCTTTGAATTACATAAAATTTATATGAAAGCTTGTTGAATCATATCAAGTGATATTTAGAGAAAAAATGTATATCCCTTTATTAACAAATATTTTTAATAGACATATGCCTATTCGAGTTGATTATTTATATTTAAAAATCATACGTTTTTATTTCATTATGCTATTTATAACAAGTAAAATATTACTAAAAATAAATTTATAATATTCATTAAAATACTGCTAATAAAAATAAATATAGGCAGTGAAAAAGGCTTACTTGTAATTTAACAATGCTTTACTTCTTACAAAGTAAATTAACTAATATTAACAACTTATAATCAACCCGATACTTTTATGTATACTGTAAATTATTACCCATAATGATTACATAGAGCTTTGATGTAAAATCTGTATTGCGATCACATTACTTTTATCGTCCGAATTTCAACGTTACACATTTTTTAGTCATAAAGGTTAAAAAAAACGAAAAATATTTTGTCCACGTACATTATTAACACGCCGTTCGGGGCAATTTGAATTATTGAAAGAACCATTCGGTGAGCTGTAAGCAAAATCTATAGTCTATACTTGTACGTATGTAATAATATATATACGTCACGTGCGCGCGATATAATTGAAAATCTTCCCCTCGCACACGGATACATATCAAATTAATATCATCCAATTCCATAAATTGACTCACGTACATCTTTTGAGGAGATCTTCCTCGCGAACGTTCGAAACAAATGGAATTCCTTTCGTTAAAAGAGACGGGCAGATTTAGCCACAGTACCATTTGTATTCATAGGTAACGTCGAGCTGTATTATGTTGCCAAGTTATGTGTAGAGCTGTACAAAAAAATAGAAACACTCTAAATAGTTGATTTATGTAACATGTAACATTTTACTAGACGTAAGTTATACTGTTAATTTATTTATTAAATCGCTTCTTAACAATAATATTTAAAGTTTAAAAAATATATGAAACGAATTTACAGGTAAACATTAACATGCCATCTATTTCCGCAATAAGTAAGTACATGTATTGTCTACTCCTACAACAAGTAAAGTTGTTTTTTATTTGGCTAAATTAAAATTAAACTAGATTTTAATTTATAAAAATATTTGATAAGACATACTCTCCTACGACTTTTCAAAGAATATTTGGAAACAAAGGTACTAATATACGAATATTGAATAATTTTTTTTAAATCAGACATTTTTCACTTTTACTTACCTAACCTAACCCTTAATATTGATAACTACTAAGATATTTGAATTCAATAAAATTGTGTATTGAAACGCACGATTTACGTAATGATCTTAAGCGACAGACTATAAAAATATTATAGATGATGAGTATTCGTATTGTAAAAATAAGTCACAATGTATAAAAGCTATTAATAAATAAATTATTAATGTCACATTAATAGCGAACATGCCTAAGATTAATTATTAGTCGTGTATGTTTTTGAAACAAACACTTTTTATATTGTTTAGTCCTTGAGAATGTTTTAATTGCTTTGATTGGAATCGTTCGCCCAGAGTGGCGCGCGCACAGTAACGTCCTTTTGAAAACATCCCTATAAAGAGTTCTTCAGCGGGAACAATAGGATCAAATGCGGTTTTATGGGTCAAAAGTTGTTCACTTCAACATTTCGTAACAATGAATTTCAATCTAGTTCGAAGAATAGCGAGTCATAATTGGGAACGCGGGGACCAGGCTCGGTACACACTCGATCCCATTGTTTACAGTATGCATCGAGAACGGCATAATGAAGAAACCATTTTTTTTCCCGGAACCCTAGTTGACAATAGCTATATGCAAGTGGGTTCATTAGAAACGAGGTATATCCACACAATTATATACGTGTGTGGTTACATCCAAGAGGTCAGCTGAGTACGAAAAAATTTCTTGCAGGTTTAATGCATGAAATTACAAACTATTAGGCAAATATTAAGCCTCAAAACCTTTCGCAAAATTTAAATTTCTTCAAAAAAATAATAGTTACTAGGAGTTTGCTTAGCAAATATAGCTGAAAGTAATATATATACCATAAAAAATTGATAAAATTCACTAAGATCTACGAAATCTAGACCCCACCTCGCACGGTTCAACCGAAAAGGTTCAAACACGATTCATATACGATTTACCCACCAAAACATAAATAAATATATCATACTTCTAACAGAGAAGTCTTAAATAACAAATTTGCCGCCGGGAATGCAATTTGAGGTTTTATCAATTCCAGAACTATAAATTTGCTTATAACCTGAAGAAATAGACTGATTATTTCGTTCAATAAAGTAAATAATTAATTTTTAAAAATATTTTAATTTAATGTCATCAACTGCATTAATTTTACCAGCAACCAAATATTAACGCCTTTCATACATTGCAAGATTTATAACCATAAAATAAAATAAATCCTATTTTACCACTTAAAATATAAATCACATCAGAACTAATATTAATTGCTTTATTTGTGCTCATATTCATATTTTTAATTATTTTAATTAGTTTATTAAAAAAAATTACATTTCCCATAAAATTCAAAATAAATTAAAATCATATTTATGAATAACTCCTTACAGTGGCTTTATTTTGTTATGCAGAAAGATTTATACAAATATAAATTTTGAATATTTTTGGAAAACTCTTACACAAAAATAAAAAATGACAGTTATGACTGAAAATAATTAATAAATACTAATATAGCTATATCCTTAATATAATTAAGACTGTTATTAGTCTAATCTAATTTTAGTATTTATTAGATTGATACATGAACGATAATCGCACTTAGAACTCAAGAAGATCCCCAAAACTAGAATATAGAACTCGTTCAAGATATGTCAAGTATATATTTCCCTTTTTACTCAGATTTTTCAATTGTAAATTAAAATAATACGGTGGGATGGATGATCGAAAAAAAATATTATATACATTCGTCTATGACAAGAACATGGTAATTACTTAGTTTATCACGCCTTCATAAAAAGTCTTAAATTGTCTTATAAGTTATACAGGTGACTATTTAAATGAAGTGTTTGAAAAACATGTTTAGATAATCATTTTTTCTTATAATATTTAAAAGCTAGGGTGTCATTGAGTTGTGTTTCATATGAATCGAATGAAATGCGGCAATATGAAAAATACGTTTATATGCCATAGAATAAATACACAATTGTATAATATTTAACAATGCGTAATTAATACGGCATTAATCTCACGCAAATATCCTTTTTTGGTTCTATATTCCCGTCCAGTAAGCCATCGGGAGCTCGTAATTAATTTAATGCGATAAACAAAAGGATTAGGGCACACAATCCGAGGGTAATTTCCAGAGTGACCCCATAAAATTATTCATAATCCCAAAAAGCTGTAATCGAGAAGGTATAAATCATTTCCAAAACATACATTTTAAGAATATGCTTTTGGGTAGGTCTCGTCACAAACCCACCCCCTTATAATCTACGGCCAGTACAACAAACGTGTTCACTCTTAACCCTGTATTGTCCCCGACGATGAGCCCCGAGAGAACAACCCCGAAATTTGGACCTCTGTCTGTAACGTGTTTTCGGCTATCCGACCCTTTTCGTCCCTTATCGCACCGTTATGATACTGGCCAGCGTTCGTGGAAATATTCGTTTTAATCAATGCCGGATTATAATACTGCTCAAATTTAATAACTTAATATTTAATGTGCAAATTTTGTCAAACATGTGAGTGTGAGATAGTTTCCCGGGGGTGAAAAGCGAAATTTAAGGAAAATTATTAAATACTAGCATTACACCCGTTAGGAAATTAAGGATGAGTTTTTATTTAATATAATATACAATATAAAAGAGCAAACCTGGATGAAAATATCTATGGATATCATTTGAAATAAGAACGACCGGTGTTAATAAGCATAACCCGAAAATTTTAGAATTTATTTTTGGCAAAAACAATCGATTTTATCTCTATATAAATTTTGTTTCGGATTTGAGTGCTGAATGTAGTGACTTTGGAACCATTTGCCGCCGAAAAAAACTAGTAACAGTATATTTTCTTAAAAAGACCCTCAGTCATCTGATCTTCCGTGATTTGCTTAGTGAGTTGTCTTTGTGATTAGTTTCTTATGGTGATGAGAACTAATTGTCACATATTATATGTATATTGTTTTAACAAGCTCTAATGAATCCTAGACGTGGATATTTAAAAACAAATCACGGTAATTCTGGAAATACACCCCTAAAATGTTGACATCCATCTAAAAAAAAGTGAACTTCAGATGACTTATATGACGAATTGTCTCTAAAATTCGAATAAGTTAATGCTGTGGTTACAAACAATAGCATTTGAAAGTTTGTGGCTATTGTGTAATATTGGTGTCCTACACGATTTCTATATTAATTTCAAACGCGAACCCTTTTGTCGTATAGCAAATCTCTCTTGTGTTTTTTACAGCCAAAGTGTTATTTTCTTTAATCACTTAATTCATTATAGGAGATAAACACTTATTTTGTTTCAAAAGTCTTAATTTTTAAATCATTTCTAATATATTTAAATTATTAATTTAAAATGTCCAAAAAATACTAAAAAAACGTCTGAAACATCACTGTATCGCATTAATTAATTATTTATTTTGCATTGTAACAGACGGAGTAAACGTCATTGAACGCGTTCAAAAACTTTTCACGCAAAATACTTGCATTTTTAAGATCCCTTACAAAAACGATTCTAAAAATATAAAAAGAAAGGCAAAAGAAAGTGAAAAAATACGTTTTAATCTTAGAACTACTCGAAACGCCATATATTGGTTACTCATCTAGAGCTTAGAAATTCTTGTCAGTTGTCAGTTGAACAAAAACAACAGTTACATCGTTATATGTTATTTATTATAATAATATATTCTAATGTGCATATATTAATTTAGTCATATGATAATACAATTCGTCAAATTGCAATCTCGAAATCCTGATTTTAAAATTTCTGCTCAGTCTTGATAATTTAAAATATTATCTTTGCCATTATTAATACATTTCCATAAGGTTAATCATAAATAAAAAAAATATTATAAGCAAATTATGACATTAAAATTAAAAATCAATCGTAGTTAATGATTCGATATGTTATATTTTTTATTAAGCATGTACTAAGGATTAATATATATTAAGCATAATACAATATATTTTTTACATTAATCATGTGTTATACATTATATGTTAAGAATGAATAAACAAATGCGAAAATAAACCCAACTGATAAGTATATTGAAATAAATTACACATAGCTCAAGAAATAAAAAGCAATAAGAGTATTTATAATACTAAAAGGGTTCTATTTACGTAATCAATATATTATTAAAATATATTCCTTAAATCGGATTGTCTGATTTGGAAAGTTTTGTAATTAGTTCTAGTGATTCGATTTGCTACGAAATACGAGTTTGAAACAAACACATAAATGTATATCTATATACATATGTATATACTTAAAATTTTCCTAAATATGTGAATGTGTATACATACAGGTGACCCAACATAGTAAAACTAATTAATAATTTTGTATGTAATATAATATTAATTCAGCGTTTTTAAGCCTCTTATTCTAAGTATGGTAGGCAATCAATATGGGATATTATTATAATAGCTGAAAATGAGTATGGGAAATTCCAGATTATTTAATACTGTCTTCGCCTAATATTAACATGTTATTCTTAGCAACGCTTTGCGTGCAATAAAAAATATTGAGTAGAAGTAAATAATTGATTTCTATTTATCAATTATTTTTTATTGTTTTTTTACAGTGCATTACAATGGGTTAAGCACAATCAAAACTACTAAATAAGAAGTGATTAATTAGACTGAAATTATAGTCTGTAAATCAGTGAAATTAATTTAATTAATCAGAAAGTATTTATTATTACAGCAAACAATTAATTTATATACTATGCCAGGCCTATATCGAAAAATTTGTTATATACAATAATAATTAATAACTATGATAACACAGACAAGATAAAAGTTAAAAAACACTAGGGTATTAAAGAAATTTGAACCCAAGTCATTTCAGTATTAGTCATTGACTTTTCTATTGGTCTAGTGCTACTTATTTTCCTTCTAACACTAATTCATACTTATATTACTATATTATTATGATTTTATGCATAATATATAATATATGTATATTCTTTATAGTATTTCATATTTTTTAATAATAATTAAATATAAAATATTAAGTTAGTGAAAAGTAAAGTATTAAAATTAAGTACTTCAAAACCTAAATAATTAAAAGGGTTTATTTTAAAAACCCTGATTTTATATTTGATAAATAATATTGAAACGCGCATATTTCCAAAATATGATTTTTTCAGATATTAAAAAAAATTACTGTAACTTAAAACCCTCTTGTAATTATACAACCCGATATGTTTTCCGTTGTTAAAGTAAACACATCACGTGAACGTAAAAATAATATATACAATTTAAATAATTACCAAAGAAGTAACAAGTTAAATGGTTGGCATTTTCTCATATTAATATTTTTATCCTCATTTTTAAAAGTTCATGCGCTTTCTCCATAATCAACTCACCGGTGGACATGTTAATAGTTCCACCAACGACCAGTGTAAGTTCAAGAACTAAGCTCGACAGTGTAGCGCAGTCATGAACTAGCTCTCAGTACACACACAGCCTATTATTTATGCAAATTGCAGTTGATATTTCGATAAAGGTCGCTTGTTAGTCGCCAACAAATGTCGCGTGCAAGCCAACCGACCATTACGTGTCGGCTGAAAGAAATCGATCTCACATCAATCCCACACGTGAACGAGAAACTACGGGGTGAATATTTAACATGGCGAATATTTAACATGTTAGAAGGGAAAAAACACTAATCCTTCAAGTATGGCATTGTAGTTTGTGTGTACGCAAATCCCGTGTAAATTTTAATCGTTGTTTTTCATTAAAAAAAAACAGTTCGTGCCGATGATTGTTATTTTGGCAAATCGATGTGAAATTTTGCATTAAAAAATTATGCTAAAAATACAACAACGCGATAAAAATAAGGTAACATGCTTAGAAATATTCTTAAAAGTGCGGTAAATCTGATATTTATAATTACACAGTCAAATGTTGATCGAAATAATTTATATGAGATATAAAGTCAAATATAGGTAAACTTCCAAACAAAGAAAAATACTTCTTTATTGTAATTTAAAGTCATTAATGCCTGAGCTTTTATGAATCTCGCTTTCAAAATTAGTAATACTCAAATAAATATGTAAAAAAAATAATGAAAGAAAAAATTCTCACTCCTTAAAAAAAATGTGTGAAAGTAAATGTGGGGACTGACAGTTAGCAACCACTTTTTCAAAACATCACAAATATAATATTCTTGCAACGAATAGATAAGACATTCTCTCATATATCTAACCTATCCTTCGCCTACGTGTGAATCTACAATCAAGAGCATCTAAGAAATAAGAAAGCTCGCAGTAACAGTGCAATAAAGAGTTAACGTCTTCCTGAATTTTATTAAATAAACTAGTCTCAAACCAACCATCTCACACAAATGTATCAATACGTCAGATTACATCGTAATAAAATATGAGATGTAAAATATTACACCTTACAAGGGAGACGATAGCGTGAAAAATTCAAAATTCGGAATAAACTTATGACACTTTCCTGAAAATAAAAATCGTTGGAAGTTGGACGATAAAAAATTTAAAAAACATTACGAAGAACACGTGACTGGTAGTAAATCAGGACGATATTCAAGAGTTGGTGTATTAACATGGTCAGAAGCTGACCACTTAAGAAATTAAAGATTTGTTTTGCAAGCAACAGCATGTAGCTACAAAGAAGATCTCGTCTTAGGAGGAAGAGAAGAAGGTTAAAAACCTTTTTAAAAATTACTTTTAATTAGATAAAGGTGTAAAGTGTTAGAACAATGTAAATTTTATGGAAAAGCACGAATAAGGCTGTATCAAAACGAGCCATAAATCTATTAAATAACAATGCAATGTCACATTTTCGCTAAATACACAAAACCGAGTGTCAATAAATAGTTTCCTAGTTTAAGTTCTACGAAAAAAAAATCACTGAGCTATCAGTGATTTTTTTTAATGATGTGGTGATTCTAATTTACATACTAAATTAACTCAATTATTTATTACTTAATTAAAATAATAATGAAAAATGGATTTTGGAGCAAATCAACTAATATTTCCATTATTTCTTTTGGATAATTTTGCTGTGATATATGTACGTGTGCTTTAATTTTTAAGCACGTTTACAGAAAAAATTATGCATGTAAAGCAAGGTTTCACTGTACTAAGAAATTGGATGGTTAGTTAATTTGAAGTGTAAAAAATGTATTTAAGTTCTTAGTATAAATAGTATACTACCATATACGCATTATAATATAGGGGTAAACTGTATTGTATCATAGTGTATTTTTAATAAAAGAAGACACATAACGCAGGACGCATTGGCGAGTCCTCGGCCGCTACAGAAGGTACTCTCAGGACTCGTGGGTGAGTCCTCGGTCGTTATGCTGTTAAGGTAAAAAATCTATAAAAATATTTAGTCTTATTTGTCACACCACTGTCAACTCAATATTTATATCTAAATGTAAAAATTAAAGTTACAGCTATTTTTTGCTAGATTTAGTAAGTATTTTCATTACATTTTGTTATAACTGGAAATATAAATTAATAAAGCGTATTTCAGTTTATTAATAGATTCCTCTATCGTTTTCCGGATGATAGGATACATGTATTACTTTTAAAGTAGCTATCATAGTACAATCATAATGCGGATTATCTCGTGTATACAGTAGTAACATTATCGGAAATATTGCAGTTCATATTTTTAACGATAAAACTTGTAATGCAATGAGCTTGCTCTATGATTAAGTGCTCTTCTTGGAAACCAGCTCGAAGAAGCAGAAGCTTTTAGATGCTATGGAACAAATTTTTTTTATATATTTATTTTTATTAAAAGAAAAATCAATCAATTTAACCAGCAATCTTGTAATGCAAACAAGTTAACTAAACCAATATAAACCGAATCACGTAACAAAAACCAAAACTAATTACTTTTATTTATGTGTTGAAAATACATTTTCATTCACATAACACCTCTGCATTTGAAGCTAAATATATTTTTGAAGAAACTAATGTAAGATTTACCTATTTGAAACATACGATTTGCGTGGATATACATTTACTTGATATTTATTTCTACATATAGGTATATCAAATAAACTTATAAAAAATAAAAATCGATATTACAGATATTTATTTTCGAAGTCAAATATGTATATATATACTTTTAAAATGAATTTTCGAGTTACTCGACTTAAAAAAAGCAGCTCGTTCTATATAATTTTTATTAAAATACGTTTTTATTAAAAAAGTTGGAAGCTTTCAACGCCACATATGTATTGTATTATTATACACGATGATACAAGTTTTGCAACGACATCGCTTTTAAGATAAAGGCCGTTAGGGGTGGGGGGTTTAACGGCCGCCCACTATTAATTGCGAATTTAAAAACCAATATTCGTTACGACGTTATAATCGTTTTAAAGATTACGGCCATAACCACAAATTAAACATTCACATGGGCCGTTTAGTTTTATATTTATTATGATAAGCGAGAATTATGGTCCGTGGATTACAAAAGGCGAAGGCGACATTTTGTACCCGTGGAAATGGGTCCCCGGTGTGTACACGATCTCCTCAATGTGTATAAATCCAATTTTGTCCCTCGCCTTCATTTCGTTTTGCCCATCACCCTCATTTTCATGCGACAACCCAACGGCGACGGGTCACACGTGCGATGATGGCATCTTAAAACTCGTGCTAACAATATGAAAGCGTTAATAATTGATCGGTGTCTTCATTCGCAAGCGAGCTGGAGAAGCGTTATGGATGAATTAATTGGATTAGACCAGATTTAGAATAGAGTCTTAAACCATAGGATGTATAGTTAACCTTATACATATATCATGAAAAATATAACCGCACATACTGATTACTCTATACTATATAAATAAAAGTGAGTCTAAAATATAATCTTAATAAACGTAAACAAATTTTTACGCTGTCACAGTGTCATCACTTTTCTTACAAATATAAGATAATTGTTATGAAAAGTTCAAGCATAAATTACTAATAATCAGATACAGACTGATATGAGTTTATTTTTACTGGGTAATTTCGAATAGTTGAGATTATACATAGTCGTCAGTGGGCAAAAAAAATACTGGAACACTACTCCACTTTAAGGTAATCAATGAGACCCGGAGACGATTACCTTAATTGTTTTGTTGATATGTGTAGTGTGCTATTTAAAAATGCAGTGTCAGTGACTAGTTAATTAAGCTCAAATAAATTTTAACACAATAAAAAGACTCATATATTGTTGATACAAAATTAAACTTTAAAGAACATTGTAATTACATATTAAAAAAAATTAGTAGAAAAATAGGTTTATTATCTAGATTAAGAAATATATTAAGTATAAATACAAAAAAATTAATTTACAATAGTATAATATTGCCCCATTTTAATTATTGTGCAACACTTTTAAATATGTTGAATAAATTAGATAAACAAATGTTGCAAAAATTACAAAATAGGGCAATGAGAGTAATCTTAAATAAAAATAGATTAACTAATTGTAAAAGTATGATTGATAGATTAGAATGGTTGAATGTTCAAGAAATATTGAGTATGAATGTATTAGTATTTATATATAAGTTAGAAAATAATATGTTACCACACTATTTTAATAAGTATTTAATAAGAAATAAAGATGTACATAAATATAATACTAGAAATAAAGAAAATTTAAAAATAATTAAGTATAAGAAAACGAGTACGGCTAGGGGAATTATGTACGGAGGTTTTAATTTATATAATAGTCTTCCAAGAGAAATCCGAAACAGCAAAAATATAACGGGTTTTATAAATGGAATAAAAAAACACCTTCGTACATATAGAAATAAAATATTATAATATTAAGTCTTTATTATTGTATATTTTTTCTTTCTGTTATGTATTTTTTATATATTTTTATATATGTTTACTAAATTTGTTAGATGTAAAGATTAGCTATTAAGCTAAATAAATTAATAAAATAAATAAAATAAATAAATATATGCATATCAACCAGGAAAGGGGCGAATTCCCGGGCCCCGTCTCTGGGAAAAATCATAGTAAGAATACATTTACAAAAAAAATAAAAACCGACTTCAAATATAATAATAAATCTCAACTCAACTAGATTTATTTCAGATGTACTTATATACTGATGTATTTTAGGTATAAGTTCCCTTAGCACTTTTAATACATAGTATACAAGAAATAAAAAGAGCGGAACATTGCCTTCACATGCACCCACTTTTTAGGTAGTACTTTCACAATAAACATTATTATTCGTTACAATTTTTGACGCGTCTCTGTTTGTGTTCAAATTTGTTTGCAAGTTATTGTTGACTTCATTGCTTTTTAAACGTAAAAAAAATATTAGGCATGAGAGGATATATTCATCAAATGTAAATTAGTAGCAATAAATTTTGGTATTCGATCAACAAATTCAGATTGAATACCTAAGGAAGAATCAAAGAAATAATGAAAAATCAACAACAGCACCAGCTGAATTATTTAAATTTATTGTTTTTATAGATTGTGAAATCAGTAAATTAACAACAAAACTTATTGCAGCAAAAAAAAAATACACTTAGTTTCATGTGGTTATTCCTAAAAAAAAAACTACAAAAAACAGTCTCGAATCTACCTCGAAAATAATTTTTAAAATATGTAATTTCAGTAAAATCATATCGGAATACATTTTCACCGGTAGATATATATTTTTACTAGTAAAAAAAAATTATCTGGCAGGTGTTAATAAAATAATATGATTTCAAATTTTCTATATATTCACATTCTTATCATTATTTATTTACATCCGATGTATATTGTTACAGTGAATGTGTACTTTCAGTTAAATTAGATTTTTACTAGTAAAGTCCAAATACATTTTCAGCGGTAGATATATATTTCTACTAGCAAGAATATAATTTAAGTAACAGGCGCTAATATGCTGCTCTTAAATGTCTATGAAGCTCAATTTATCAGTTGCGAAACGTCAATTTGCTGTTCAAACCCAAACTAACCTAATGAAAGTTTATAACTAATTATAGATTTAGAATTTTCATTAGGTCAAGTCCAAAATACAAACTAAGCAACTCATCTCTCAAAGGAAAATAAGCGAAAAAAGAAGTACATACAGACATCGTATCTCACATTATGCTCCATAGTTTGTCTGCATTTCTATATTACACTATGTTTTAAAAATATGATAGCTACCCTTATCGATATTACTATAGACTTATAATAAAAGAGGGCTGATCAAAGTATATTTAAACTAAAAAAAGGAGAGCGCTAAATAAATTATCACTTCTCAGAAAGCAAAAATTCACGTCAAAAGCAATAAATAGTACAGTTTCCGTCACAGTGGGAGCGCTCAGTAACAAGCGTTCCCACTGCGAAGGCAACTGTACTATTTGTTGCTTTTGACGTGGATTTTTGACTTCAGGGATAATTGTTTTTTGTGCTCTCCTATTGGTCGAAAGTCAACATTTTTTGTATGTATTTGGTTTACAAACAATATAAATAACAAGAAAAAATCCTGATTCAGGTATAATACATTAATGTATATTATATGTTTTCTACATTTGTATATTAGTTTAATTATTTTTATTATTAATAAGGTAAATTATGTTTGTAAAGTTCACTTTCAAATTTGTATGTACGTATATTGTATCTCGTGCATAGATTTAAACTTATGAATGACGATAAAATTTCCCGTTGTAACTTTCAACTTAATGTGAATATGAAAGTTGAAAATTTGTATGCAAACATGCATTAGTTACAGTATACAGTGAAGCTTAGAATTTGCTCGCTTATATTATTTACACGTGGATAACTGGAAGCAAGTTTTTTTGCTAAAAATTAAAACTATTAAAATATGAACCGCAGAAAACATACAAAAATATTACAAGTACATAAAAGATACTGAAATAAAAATAAATATTTATCTTAATTAAAAAAAAAGGTTCATGGGATTATTTAATATATTGTAGAAGATTCTACATGTTTAGATTGCACATAAGAAAGCTTCATTTAAGACTTAAAAAAAGCTTATACGTGTTCTAATATGATAATTTTTAACCTCCTTTTTAAATAAAGCTTATAATAGAGAAGTATGTAGAATATTCTAGAATGGATCATCCAGTAGTAGTAATCATTATGTTTTATAGAGAAACGAAGTTTAGTTTATGTTTGTTTTACACGTGTTTTAACTTCCATTGTAACATGACGGCTGTAAGCCCAATGCGTTACAACGAAGTAAATTAATTATTACACAAAAAAGTATAAAAATATCATACTAAAAGTCTAATAATTCATGACATGTATATCATTTATTATAAACTTATAATATATTATGTCACTTTAGAGCTTATTAGCGCATTTAAAAAAATACTATTTTAAGTCTACTGCGGGGCTTGAACTCGCGACCTCTGGCTTATTTGTCCATAATTTAATTTAAGTTGCTGTGAGAGAACGTAGAAAAGGGTTGACACTTACTCACTTAGAGAGGGGCCAACATCAACACTGCAAGGACTTAAAGGACCATTTGATACTATTTTACGATACTGACATCCGATTTACATTTGACTATTTATTTATATAATGATCCTGAAGAAATTTATACACCACTTGGCAACAAATCTTATAAGTATTTTTATCTTTAAACAAATTAAGAAACCATAAGCGTATTAAATACTTTTAATTTTTACACTTAAAATAAAAAATAAATTATATTTAATAATATATAATATAAAAAATACAAAACAAAAATTCAGTGAAAAGTTTTTACTTTTCAAAAAGTAACGCCAATCAGATTAAGATACGGAGATCAAGACAATGAATGGCAATATTTGTGATGAACCGTTTTTCGATTTCTGATTTCATCCTGAGATAATAATGCAGATCTCATAAAAAATGTGTATTGCGTAATTACTAAGTGGAGCATTTTATGAGCCAATATTTAAAACATTTTTGGTTCAACTTCGTGAGTAATTGCTTTCTCTTCGGAGTATATTGCGACACATATAGTTATATTATTTACGTGAAATTTTTTGCATATTATTGTTTCATGATTGATTTAGAGTGAATTTATATGCCATTTATTTTTTTAATAATATCAAATCTTAAAGGTAAATATTTGTAGATGTTAAAATCTTTAATAATTACTAGTTCAGCCTTAATTAAGTAATATTAATTATTTATATTGCGTTTATTTTAATCAATATAGCATATATTTAAGTGTGGGTCACATTTATTACACGGAAAATGAATCGTCCTTTATTGTTTTCGCTAAATTTGAATTTTCATCTATAGGTACTTGTCTGGCTTTTATCCAGACACGTGCTACCCAACTATATAACTATACAGCTAACACATTTATATACATGCAAATGTAACCATATATCGGAAGACCATTATAGAAATACAAAATTACGAAAGGAGTAGTGGTAGTCTACGCTTCTGTCGGCAAAGGGATAACGTGACCACGCCGCACACAAAGGAAGACCCACTTTAAGATCTAAGGTTGAATGGCGTGTAGGCCCAAAGATGCCCCGCGGGTGGCAAAACGACTTAATCTCGGCTAAGTGCCAATTAAAGTCAGCCTCCAGCGGGGTCCAGATTCGGGGCGGCCTTACGGCCCTCGGACGTCCAATTCGTTCATGCGTTCAATGGACGCAATTATTGTTTTATTTTATTAAACCGACCAAAACAATAGTCGGGTTTGTGAAAATTGGTGTTTTGGAATAGGTTTACGATAATAAAAATATGGATTTCATGAGATAGGGGAATGAAGGGGGGTAATTTAATCATTACTTTATATATGTGTGTCACGCCGATTTGGTGATAAAACCTGCTAAGCGGAATAAGGATAAACATGCGTGTTACATGTAAAAATGTGCCTTTTGCTGTAAACAAAATAACAGGCAGAATATAAAAATAAATCGTAGAGGTGCAATCCATTCATGCGTTTAACAAACGCCATTATTGTTTCACTAGCGTAACCGAAAAACACAAACACAGAATAAATATTTATATTTGACGTATTGCTTAACAGACGATTTTATATTTAAATTATATCGTATAACAATATATGTAAGATTGCTTTTATAGCTTACACAGATATTTTGAGAAAAAATTTAACGTTTTGCCGGAATAAATAAACGCTAGTCCGCAATTAAACACTTATTTATAAATAAATAAACAGTTGCGTAAAATGATATTTTACTCAAATATTTACAGCAGATTTTAATTCAATTAGTAAAAATACCATATTTTGTAATCATATTTTGATAAAAGCGATTTAAAAAGTAATAAAGAATAACAAATGTCTACAATTAACTCATTGGGTTAACGCTGATATTCATAATATTTTTTATTAATACACAAAACAATGTAATTCTTGCCACATTTTGCTTTCTAAATTTATTTGCAAAATCCAATTAAGCGTTATTGCTTATACACAGCTAACAAAGCCTTGATAACAATAGGCTTCTGTGCTAGTGGACTTTATATTCCAGCAGTACCATTTTTTAAGCTCTGAATGAAAGATATATAAAATGTGTCCGAACGTCTTCTATTGAAAAAAGTAATTGTGTGAAAGTGATGAAAAAGTATACACAAAATAGTATAAATTTTACGAAATGTACTGTAAAGCAAATAAGTGTCGGAATCCCGCCTGTTAAAAGCATAATATAAAAATACTCACGAACTAAGTTTTTCGATATAAATCCTCATAAACCCAGTAAGCCTTGAAAAAAATGAATTTACGACTTTTTTTAATTGCGCGAGGGACGTATGAAAATAATGTAGGGGAGGAAAAACTTTGCGCGTTACAACCCCTTAAATGCAGTTTCTGGATTTTCGACGAAATGAATTTTTGCGAAAGAATGCGCTTTCCCGTATAAATTATTCAAGCGATAACGTTCGCTCCGTTTTCTTTTTGTTGTTGTTCCATTCAAAAATATATTTGTATACGGAAAAAAGTTAACGCGCGTAAAAACGTTCGCAAACGCAAGAACTTATTAAAACTTTACGTTTCTATTCCGTTCTATTCGGTATTATCACTTGCCGTTAAACGGGATTAACAGCACCTGGAGACCGGTAAACTTTCCTGTCCCTGAACTTGTAATCTTCTTTTCAAATCTTTTCTACATTTTACTTTTCCATATGCGCTCTACATAAGATAATATATTATACAGTGGCGAAAAATGTATTATTATTTATTTATTTTACAGTTACAGTTAAAAGGTAATTTCATATAAAATATAGCTTGCAGCAAAATGACCCTAAGATTTAATTTGTATATATATATATATATATTTAATAAACGAGGTGTAAAAAAATATAAGCATGAATTATTGTAATATTTGCCATACATAAGTATTCTATATCTTTTGGTTTTCTATGATATCAGGGCAATTTTATAGATTTTTTATAAAGGCTCTAACATATCCTTTTTTTTTTAATTAAGGTATGACAAATATTATTAAAAGCTTTTTTAAATTAACATAGATAACTGTTAGCTCTATTTGTTTGCATATATCGCGATATTTTGTCACAAAAATCCCGATATCCAAAAAACATCAATTGTGAAAATATTTATTTTATATAAAATTTTATGTGTTATTGTTATTTATATTATACACTAATTGCTATTAGACATAACTTTTGTATGCGTTTAACTTGAATTTATGTACACTTATCATACAACACTACTAAAATCACTATTAATACTACTGCCATAATAAATAAATTTGTATCTATTTAAACTATGACGAATTAGACACGTAAATAATGTCAACCAGAATTGTTAAAGCTTGTGAATCGAAATTTTTTAAAATAGAGTTTTATCATTTCACTTGCTATTCGACATTTCAGATCATTGACGTTTCTTATGTTTTTCTTTTCATATAATTTTCACAAAGTTTATTAAGTTATAAATATTTTTTATATCAAAAAGTTTGATTATGTTATGTCTCGCGAACCATCTGCTTTTTGGCTCGCGGCTTTCCTTAACTTATTTAATTTTAACGAACCGTGAATTTGTTCAGACTTTACTGAAATCTGCTTTCCGACTACTACTATGAAAAGATTGACTTTTAAATACAACATCCTTAGCAAATTTACATATTATAATTACTCCATATGAAATGCATAATATTATATGCAATATTAAAATAAATTTAAAAATTAAGGACCTGTTTTAAAATCATCAGATAGTACATATAAGTAAAATGACTAAACTAACGATTTTTCTATAAATCGGGATCTATAGTTTTGAATTCCCTAATAACAAAATTATCTTTTTTTATCGAAAAAAATTAGAAAAAGTTCTTGAGATACATTTATAAAAAGATATTTAGTTATTATCCGTTCTTGTATACAAGCGCCTTTCTTTTATGAACTTTGGGATACGATACGCTAACTTGTTGTATTAAGCTGTATATCGCTAAGCACTTATTTAAAATAATTAAGGGTTTTTTTTTGACAATAATTATTCTTGTGAAATTCCAGTTTTGGTTTCACATTTATAACTTTAAGCTATAAGGAGCTGGACCGGTTCTTATCATTTAATTTGTATAAGTTTTTTTTTGTATTGTAATAGTATCAAAATGTGTAATGTTTATTAACCATTGTGCCGCATTAGATCACGATAATTAATTAAAATAAATTATAAAATATTGTACAAAATTTTAACGCTTAAATTTGCAAATTTAAAGTGTCATTAAAAACATTAAAAAATAAAAATGTCTTAGAATTGAAAAATTAGATACCAAATTAGCTATTTTTTTAACTATTTTTTAGGTATTTCCCAACTATTTGTGAACTGCTAAAATATATTCAATAAGCAGGCCGATAAAGATCTCACAATTCAGTTTATTACTGTCACTTAATAAAATATCATTCGAGTTTTGAAGACAAAGGGACGTGAAAAAGAGGTGGAAAATTAAAATACTAGAATAAACCAGTCAATTATGTTTACGAAACGAAGACAAACTTTACCAACGCCCCTTCAAAGTGCAAAATACAGTTCTATAGAATTGAAATCTAGTGTTAAATATCAGAGCTTACACCTGGACTCCAAGCTTAAATCTTTTATAAACAAAAAGCAATGAAATATACGAACAATTAATCAGAACCATTTTAAAATGTGTTTGCTTCAAAAATAATATAAAATACATATTTTCACACTTATCTTAAAAAACTTTATTAAGAAACTATTAAGAAACTATTAAGAAACATTTTCATACCATAAAATAATATAATAATATTTCGCGTAACCACACCAACCTACGAATTATATTTATCGGGGAAAACATGAAACAACCTTAAATTGAAATAAAGGCATAAAATTCTAAAACACATATTGCTTTAAAAGCTAAAAAACATATATCAATGACGAAATAGCGTAGTCCGTAACGGTTCAGACTAGTAACTCTGAGGTTATGGGTTCCAGCCCCGGCAGCGGCACTCGAATTTTTGTTTATAAAAAATGCGCTACTATAAAAAACAGGTTCTCACCAGTGTTTGTCAGAACATATTTTGTATTTTGACGAGTGTTGGATAGGTAAGGCACTTGCCTAACTTACCAAGATACTTTCTGATAAATATACGTCGTCATATTTATAGTTTCAGACTATTTTGGCATTCTAAATAACGCTGAACATTACTGTATTTAATAATCGATTTATTTTAATACAATGAAATGACATTTGGTCTAGTTTCGAAACACAGCGCTACCCTCTACTAAAGCAAAATAATTATTTTGCAATTCACGCATTTGACAGATTATTTACCTAATTTATGAATGAAGCAACGATTTTGCACTTTTTATGAGTTAGACAAATTTTTGCCAATTTCACGCAATAAGCGATTTCACCGATTTAGTGTAACATATGTATAATATATAATGGTATTTTTATATAATTATTTATTTTAATAAAATAAAAGTTTTATACAGGTATCACTCATAGAAATAATTATATCTTATTTTCTTGAAATTAGATAAATAAAAAAAACTATCTGTCAAATAAAATACTTAGATGAGAACTTTTACTTTGTAATAATAAAGTCATTAAATATAACGTTATTATTATGAGATGATGCCATTTATGCGAATCCAATTAAATAAAATAATATTATTTAGTGAGTCTCTGAGTTTTCTTAATGTCTTTGTTAAACCATTAAATAAAAATTGAACCATAAACAAAATATAAATCTTTAAACGTGATTAAACACAATTTCACAGTCACGATCGTCGAATAAAGCGCGACCGCGCCGAGTGTTGCCAATTTAAACTTTCCGGCGCGGTTTTCGCGTGCGTCCGCCATAATTCGGCGATTCCATCGATTCTCAAACATTTTCCGAAAAAAATATGATTGAAGCTTCTTACCCACGCCTTTTTTTTCATGGAATCCCTTGGTCGCGAAACAAACGAGGCATTAAAAATCATTTGCGCCATTAAACGGCGTTTATTATGATTAACAGGCCCTACGTGCCCTCCCCGTTTTCCGTCAAACCCATTTTTATAGGCCGTGAAAGCATTTTTATAGTCTTTAATTTGGTTCTTTGACCGGGTAATTATTTTGCGGCTTCGCGTGTGTCACACGTAGACGTATTGAATTTTAACGCCGATAAGGGCTCTTTACGTCCGTCGTTAAAAAGTATCTCATTTTCTTTTTAATTTTCCGCCTCTACCCATTACCTACGACCACTTATGACGATTAATTCGCTTTATTTCTCATTAGGTTTTTATCGATTTTTTTAATATGCGATAAAGATTTTTTATCATATTAGAATTGGATAGATATTTTTATTTGAACTTTATTAGTCATTTGAGTAACATTTTAATATTGTTCAAGTAATGAAATATACTTAATACTATTTTATGCCACATATAAAAAAATAAAGTAAACACTCGACCATGAAACAAGTTTATCATATATTCATATAAAAATATATGCTCAGCAATATTCCTAGACTTTGATATATCCACTAAACTGATTAAAAATGCATAACAATGAGCCACACTGAGACAATTAAGACAACAATTATCGCAGATTGGAAGTGCTTTATCCAAGTAAATGATTTACTAACCGAGTTAATTCCAGCAGTGGTGTAGCGGTTCAGGGCCGCGAGCTACGCAAATAAACAACAAAATTAGGATTTGGCATTCGCAATGTTAGCACCGCCGCTATGGTTGTGTGGTGGGCCACGTTCAACTGGTCGAATCTTTTCCCACGTTCCGGAAAATCGCTGCAGATAAGCTTAAATTATACCGGAGCTTTTATTTGAGCGGGGCCAGGGCAGGGCCCTGAACGATCCGAGTTCGACCCGGAGCGCCCTTCCGCCGAATCGATGATTTGCCTGAATAATAAATGACACGAAAAATGGTAATCGCGTAATCTACTTACTGAAGTAAACAACGTTGAGGAATTTCGGGAGTGTGCTATGGAGAGTGAGGGACTAGGGGAATGGAGTTTTTATTACATTGTATTGGAATATTATGAATATAATTACGTGGTCTAAGACTAGAGTTAACATATAATATTGAAAACAGAAACAAGTTACAAATGTTTTTTTATATAAAAATATATCACAAGATTAAAAATGCAGGTAAATATATATGTACATTCAAATTTAAGTACAAGTTGCTAGTTTGTAATAATTTTACCTTACAAAAAATATGACTACTAGTAATAAAAACTTAAGAATAATTAAGGAAATAGTACAAGAATCCTTAACAAAGTAAAAAAATATTATACATAAATTAATTATTTAAATTAATAAGTTTAAGAATGTTTATAACTATTTACATTTTTAAAGACCTGAAGCGACTGAAAAGAAAAGACCCACAACACTTGCCAAAATTGTTAAAAATTAAATGAATGATATTATTTAAAAAAAAAATATTATTTAGCATAGCTATTGGAGAGTATAGGTATAAGTGATATAGTTTTAAGATGGTTTAATAATTACTTATATAAAAGAAAACAAAAAGTTAAAATAAATAATGTATATTCTGAAGAGAAATTAGTGTCTTATGGAGTACCACAAGGGTCTAAATTGGGACCATTGTTATTTGTTTTGTATATTAATGATATAGTTAATAACGTGAAAAATGTAAAATATATCTATTTGCTATTATATAACATTAAAGAAATTGTAAATAATTTAAATAATGAATTAAGTATATTAGAAATATGGTTAAAGAATAATGTACTTAAATTAAATGAGAATAAAACTAAATGTATGTTTATTAATTATAAAAATGTTTTAGATAATAGTAGCAAAATAGTAATAAATAACTCTAGTATAGAAATAGTGGATAATATAAAATATTTAGGAGTAATTGTTGATACAAAATTAAATTTTAAAGAACATTGTAATTACATATTAAAAAAAATTAGTAGAAAAATAGGTTTATTATCTAGATTAAGAAATATATTAAGTATAAATACAAAAAAAAAATTTATAATAGTATAATATTGCCCCATTTTAATTATTGTGCAACACTATTAAATATGTTAAATAAATTAGATAAACAAATGTTGCAAAAATTACAAAATAGGGCAATGAGAGTAATTTTAAATAAAAATAGATTAACTAATTGTAAAAGTATGATTGATAGATTAGAATGGTTGAATGTTCAAGAAATATTGAGTATGAATGTTTTAGTATTTATATATAAGTTAGAAAATAATATATTACCAAAATATTTTAATAAGTATTTACTAAGAAATAAAGATGTACATAAATATAATACTAGAAATAGAGAAAATTTTAAGATAATTAAGTATAAGAAAACGAGTACGGCTAGGGGAATTATGTACGGAGGTTTTGATTTATATAATAGTCTTCTAAGAGAAATCCGAAACAGCAAAAATATAACGGGTTTCATAAATGGAATAAAAAAACACCTTCGTACATATAGAAATAAATTATAATATTAAGACTTTATTATTGTATATTTTTATTTTTTCTTTCTGTTATGTATTTTTTATATATTTTTATATATGTTTACTAAATTTTTTAGATGTAAAGATTAGCTATTAAGCTAAATAAATTAATAAAATAATAAAATAATAATAATAATAGCTTCTTCATTATATCAAAACAAAGCTATAAGCTTCATTTTTATTAACTTGTAATTTAGAAAAAATAGTATTACTACTAATGTTATTCCACACCGAACAGGAATATATTAAAATAGGCCTAATTAATTGTTTATAGATTGAAATTTTATTTTTTATAGTCAACGCAATGGCAGCAAGCCCTTTAGAGCTTTAATGCACTCTTCATTTAGAAGAGGTGGTAGCAAAGTTTGTCTACGTTTTGTAAAAATAATTGCTTTTGTTTTAATTCGGTTGATTTTATTCAACTCTCAAAATACTACAAAATACCGTCATGCCATACTGTGTCGAAAGCTTTTTCTATATCTAACATTAAAAGTCCCGTACTTTTTTTATAATAAAATTAGTGCATATGTGCTTCGTAAAACAATTAAATTACTGTGATTTTTGCGAAAATCAAACTGTTCGTTAATAATTTTATTATCCAAAGATTCTATTAAACACACAAAGATTATTTTTTCAATTTTTTTACTAAATGACGGTATTAAACTGATGGGGCTATAGCTAATCGGATTTGCAGGATCCTATCGGGTTTTTTATTGGATGATTTTAACGGTTTTCCAAACGGTTGGAAAATACTGTATAATATAAATAGATGTTAGTTAAGTAATGTATGAAAATAACGGTATTTATACAACGTGTTATCTAATTGATTAATTTCATGACTTGTTTATTTTTAAAGATTTGAAAATATTTAAGTAGTTTCAGCGTACATATTTTAACCCATATTTTAATTTGGGATTTGTTTGGTACATAATGGAAAAATACTACCCTGAAGAAATCCAGCAGAAATTCTACGCGGTATCGAATGTTTATTATATAGTGAAACGAAATGTCTTTTTAATTTATTTCGGAGCTTTTGTATTTGTATAGCTTATGAATCATAAAGTTATGCCATATAGTGTCAAGAGCTTTTTATATATTTAATAATAAAAATTGCGTAGTATTTTTTATATTAAAATTAGCGCATATATGCTCCGTCGAACTATTTGGATGATTTTTTCAGTTAAAAAACTGTTTTTATTAATTTTATTCTTTAAAGATACTTTTGAACGCATTGTAATTTTTAATATGCCTGCAGCTCGCATTAAGCTGTCAAAAGAGTGAAATAAAAAATAAAATCAAACAGAAAACGAAAAAAAATTGAGAGATTGTAATTGAAAATAAGAAGTGGGCCCTTGATGTCTGCATTTAATCAATTTTGACATATAATACATAAAGCTATATGAGATTTCAGTATAATTGTGTTTACTGCAGATAATATTAAACACGAATGTGTGCCCTTAAAAATAAAATTGATAAATAAAATATATTACATTATCTACAATAGTATTCTTATAACATAACCAAATATACCAAGTTAAATAAATAACAGTCAGATTATATACAATATGTTACTGGTATGCTAGCAATTCACCACCATGTAAATATATTAAACACCACGATTAAGGATGTAAAAACGTAATAACGTGCCGATCCTTTTCGTCCTCGAGCATTATCGATTCTGTGAGCGTTTCGATCGAAGCTCTAAAAAAACATCGAACGTAAAATTTGTATGACCCAATCATAATAATGAGCGCCGGATCCGATGTTATCTTTTTTATTAGGGGTGCTTTCATCCCCTTGTTTTTATATCAGTGCCGCCATCCGTCCCATTTCATTATATCCATAACGAGGGAGGTTAAGTCACACCATAAAATGATGTCTCAATCATTACATAATGGCCAATAGTCTCTTTTATAGCCATTGGATGATGGTGACGCTGTAAAAGCGAATTCATTATCGCCACTCTCTTTGGATTTTCTGAAAGATATTTTCAAAGTGCAGGTGGAAAATCGGGAATATAGATAAGAAAAAATGAAGGTTGATCGTTACGAGCTAAAGTTCTATTCGGATAAATTTAATCGCATTAATAATAATGTAATCTTGTTAAGGTATAGTATATATTGTATACCATACATGTTTTAAATAGCAATTTAGTTTGTAAAACACTACTTTTTTAAGCGTTTTACAACAGTATGCAAATGTATTGGTGTTTTCCTAGAGCGAGAAAGAGAATGTAAAAAAGTTTCAAGTAAATTTTCTCGGCGTAAAGTTAAAAAGTTTAAAATAATTGAATTTTGATTTACAAAATATGAAGGGCGAGAAAAATTCGTTTTTCGCGTTACAATCTTATCATTTTCTCATATTTCGAACAAAGCCTTTTTAGCATATTGCCAAATTTTCTCTACAGTTCAAATACGCAAGACTTGTGATTTAAAATGTAAAATTTTATTTTAACGGTAAATGTTTTGTTATTATATATATATACGTAAGTATCTATAATATTATTTTAGAAAAAATCTTGTTGCAGCATTACAAAATGCAATTAGGTGTAGATACAAAAAAAAGTATACAGCAAACACATTGTAAATAATTTTTAAAAATTGATAATAATAAATTAGTATCTTTTCAATATAATTCATTACTAAAAAATGGAAGATTTATGAAAATAAATTCATTGACAATTTTATGTTATTCTAAATATTCAATGAACGTAATCAATTATCCTTAAAAATTAATATCTTTTTATTTTTGGCGCTATGTTTCACTATAGGACTTTGGCGCTTTTTACTTAGCGTGTTCTTAGCATGCAGTGTGTACCTATTAGTCTTGCGTATTTTAATGGAATTCCCTTCAGACTAATTGATATCTATATGCTTAAATTTTATTTAATCGGGCCGTTAATAAAAAATATTTGCCCTAATTCTTAAACGAATTTTAAACAATATATATAATAAAATATAAACGCCTATGATTATGTTAATGATTGGGATTTTTAATCCTGAAAAAATAAAAATGGATTAATCTAAAAGTCATTTTTGAGTATTGGTAAAAAAATATTAAAATAATTAGATAAAGATTAAGTAAATCAAATACAAGTCAAGACATATATTTAAGTACTTTTACAATTTATTCATAAACGACTGTTGAGATCTGATATTCCTTTAGAAATACTATTTATAATATTCATTTCTCTCTTGGCACGGTTAGAGCGAGTCCGTTCAGAAAATTACATTAACCGTGATTATTCTATGATTCTTCGAAAACCGATACAGTCCAATACCAATCAGCTAATGGAATTTTATCGTTTACAGATACACTTAGATTAAACTAAATGGAAAAGGGCAATTTCAATCGTTGCGAACTTTGCGTTCAACGTGAATGTTTATTTTTCAAATTTTACGTGATTAAATGAAGAACCGATTAATAAAAATGCATACACATACATGTATACATAATAATCTATATGCATGACTTGGCAAATATGCAAATTTTCGACGTAAATTCGTACGTATTATATTTTCACCATAAAAATTCATGTTCCGTGAATACCGTCGTGGATATTTCCAGCTCGTAGAGTCCACTTAATGGATAGTCCTCAATACACGTTTTACTTCAATAGTATCACAATACACATTGTGTTTATATACAAAGATACATACATGTGTGTACGTATTATATTTATATAATGGTGTTAAATAGAGTCGAGTTTATTGTGTATTGAACGCCGTTGGAATCTGTGTTCAATTCCTGTCCATTAATTACGATAATAGCTAATTTGGTCGTTTATCTCCTTCCTTGGAGGGCTGTATAGGGTTCTTGGGCCGGAACGTCTAAAGATAAGGGCGGAGTTTTGGAAACGTGGTCTAACAGCCTCATCATTATTGCCATTATTGGACTTTTCCCGCAAAAGGGCTAGAAGAAAAAATCTATAAATACCACCCGTATACGCCGTTACGTATTAATTAGATGATAATTATTGCAATAAAATCGAGGGGTGAAACAGATTTTTACCAATTAGCAAATTGGACGTTTTAACTTACGAAAATGTTACAAATAGCAATTATTAGCTGTTTATTTATACACTTTTCAGTGAGGCCTAACGATATTTTTAAGCAATAAAATTTGATTGTTAAAGTGTCGTATAATTCATCAAAGATAAGAACTTCAAAGAAATTTCATAAATCGTACAATAAAAAAAATATTGTATCAGTTCATTCGTATGTTATGTAATTTAATAAATGAATCATTAATGATAATTAGACATGTTTTGACATCCAAGCTCGTTACAATAAAATTTGTCACAAGGGCTTGCTAATTTTAATTTTATTTTTGATATATTAAGAGTAAGAATTTTCATCGTGGGCGTAGAACAAACGATTAAATATGTAAACGAAAGAAAGCACTATTTAATATCCCTGCCAAATTTCAAAGCCTAAATAAATGCTTCTTCGGGTATTTAAACCTGCATTTTATAAAACTCAAATAGTTGTTTTTGGCTCTGAACCAACACATTGGCAAGACGATCAAGAACAAAAAAGACAAAGTACTTCTAATTATTCTGGAAGAGTATATAGCTCAAGTAAGGCGTGCTGAACTTACTTATGTACTTTCGGTTAGAACTTGTACCAAATTGAAATAAACAAAGTTCAGAATAACTCGAAAAAAGTAGAGCTACGCTGAAAATCTACACAAATATTCAGTAGAAGTCGAGGAAGCAGCCGCATTCCATTTTCACGTCAGACCAAATCTTTTAGACTACTTGAAGACCACGTGATGCAAAACTACGAGAACAAAAACTATAAAATAAATAAAAATTACTCAGATTAGATACATATCATAATCAGTGGGCTATAAGTAAACTATTTATTATATTTACTAAAAATACAAGCGAAGAAAAAACAAGACACCTAGTGTAATTTTATAACCGATTTTATATTTAGTTAATTTTATTTAATGCTTTCTATATAAATGGTTGTTTTGGATAGATAAACATATGTTATCTTTTTTACTTTATTATAATTTAATCTGTAAAACAGATTTTTAATTGTGATCTAATCATAGAGCTTCGAGATAATTTAAAACACCTAACTTGTAACTGCTTGGAAGATTCATTATTTTTATACCCAATATTGGCTTCTTCTCGTATTATTGAATTATATGAAATTTATGGGCTGCTTTAACTTGTAATTTAACAGGTTCACGTAATTTGATTCTTGTTATCAAGGTAAATCTTTTAAAGGAATCAGGTTGCTTAAATCAATAAGAGCTTTATGTTAGCTGGTTACTTAAAAGGAATGAACGCTCTAAGATACTATTTTTATTAATAAATATTAATATAGAAATATTTTCCATAGTCTATTTATAAAGTGTGTATTATTTTTAATTAAACTTAATTTTTTTTCCCCCTTAAATTTTAAGAATTTAAAAACTCCCTATAAAATCGTAAAGAAATTCAAAAGTAACTTCAAATTTTAAGACTTGATATTGTAAAATAGCAGAGATCCTACGACTTTTTTTGTGTGTACGGCATTATAGCTAATTATTGTACATTATTTTTGTAGTACTATTATATTTACAAGACCATTCCCTACGAAAATGTAATTTTTACATAAGATGAAAAGAGTAATTTCAAAATGATCTGACATTAAATTATAGACTAATCTACTTTCAATAAAAAATTCATTTAATTTCATCATAACACAATTTTTTTAATTAAAGTTTGGAAAAAATTCATACAAAAGTTTAATTTTTAATGCAAAATTTATCTCAATCTTCGTTAGTGTATAAGGTTGTTTTGATAGTTACATTTTTAGTTGCTAATAATAATATTAAAGTGATAAATCTAGTTAATTTTGTGTTACTAGTGTGGTGTTACAGGGTTTTCACCTAGATCCTATTTTATTGAATTTATATGTAAAGATCTTATATCCCGACTGCATAGAGCAGACGTCGAAAAAAGTTATTAATATAAATTTTAATTTAAAATGCTTAGATGTTATAGAAACTTGAATAATAAATAATATAAATAGCTTGACTCTTAAAGTCTAAATTACAAAATTCACAGATGTTTTATTTGACAAAAAATATTTTTGATTTAAATTCAACGACAAAACATGCTGAAAATATTATTCCCAAAGTAAAAGAAACATTAATTCAGTCATTCATTTTATGTTACTACTATACGTCATTTTATGTTACTATCAGAGAGATTTTTATTTATAAGCAATAATATTAAAAACGACAATACAAACGAATTTATTGATTCATAATCTAACTAAAAAACTACTATTTTCTTTAAATAAAATGCCAACGCTTAATATTTTGTGATATGTATATCATAAATGGTTTACCAATAAGCTGTTACTTAAACTGGTCATAAAAATTTAAAAGTATTTTTTATACATGTATACAATAAACACCCCCAATAACACGGTAAATTGAGGACGTGCTATTTGGACGCCTGTTACTTTATGTGTGAGCGAGCCAAAATAAGCATATCTCTGTATTTTCTGAGTATTAATATAGCACAAAAAATCTGAGTATTTTAATGTCTCCCAACTATACACACACAAATAGCACGTCCAAAATTTACCGTGTTATTGGGGGGTCTACTGTACATACGTATGTACAGTAGCGTGCAAAAAATGAATCACTCTTAAAAATCATAACTATTGATGATATATCCGTAATGTTTAGTCGGATATCTAAGAGCATTATATCACTAATTTATAGGAATGATTGCTCAGTATTGGTTTAGCTTAGTAACCTCACCAATGTCCGTCTGCATTCGTGGTGATAATTTTTATAACAAATTATAATGTTTGATCGCCTAATACTTTATTTCGTTTGTAAATCTATATTATTTTGTCAATTAAAATATCGACAAGATAAATTTTACATTTTTTTACAAAAAAAAAATACAAAAAACCTTTATATCAACCTTTATAATGACACGAAATCCATTTTTGTTGAGAAATTATGTCTCTATTGAATGTAAAATTAATATTTGGGTAAGATGGATTGCACTTCTTTAGTTGTTAACGTGGCGAAAGATAGAGCAAAAAATGTCTAAAGGTTCCTAGGTAAAATTTAGAAAGCCAAATGATCTGGGAGTGTTTCATTGACGAAACAGTGACGGTGTTTTCATCCTTCTGAAGAAAAAGTACTTAGGGTAAAATTTGTACTTTAACTTTGCATTATGTTTCTGGACGAAAATAGTTTGTAATGTTTTTTTATCAGTTTGCTAAATTCAGTAAATAATGGATTAAGAATAATATTATTTTTTTACTGGTTTTAAGGCTTAAGACTTTTCAGCTAAAATATACGCCGGAAACGTTGGCAACATTTTATTGTTATTAAGTACAATTCACCACAGCGAAAAAATGTCAAGTTGTATTTCATAGACAGTGTTGATAGAGAATCTTGTGGAGACGTGATGTACTTGGTGGGTGGGTGGTTTGTAAAATACGCAATTGTGATATTGAGTATTCTCTTGTTGTTGCTATTTTTTCATAATATTTTTAATAGTCATATAAATGACATCAGCGTAACTAGTTAGACCTTTCACAACTATTTCTATATATAATGGAAAATTTGGAAAAAATCTTGGACATTAGCGTAACAGCTAATAAATTTCGCTATTGCAGTCTAACTGGTATAAGAATTTGTTTATATACCAGTTAGGCTTACAATTACAGCAAGCTTGTTTTTCTTAATATATAATATATATATATATTTGGGTATTTAACGCTTGCTTTCCATTTTATGCAAAATAGCAAAGTTGGTCTTTTATTTGTATCCCTATATAAATATATATCATAAGCAACGGAGCTCTAACTAGATAAATTATGTCAAAATAAATAAGTACTAAATCCAGAGCATATATAAAATAATACATTAGACTTTCTTTCTGGTATTATGCGATTATTATGAAAATCCATATGAACAGATAATATAAATCTTATTGTAGATACTATACCAGGAAGGCTTTTTCTTTTCTCGGAAAGCCAAAATTCTTTTCACGCACCAACGGTTCCCAACCTCGACGGCCTCCGGGCAAATTTGATTTGGTAGCGGAACACCCCGATTTATTGTGGCACACGTCTTGAAGGACAATTTAAACTTAGGGGTGGCTATTTTATTGCCCCGGGACGATACAAATAAACACCCCTGGCCGGCGCGTGACAGGAATAAAGCCATTCATTCTAATGAACCGACTAGGTGATGCTGAAAATTCTATTATTTTCTCAGATACACTTCTTATTACATATATGCTTAGAGAGAAAAAATGAGCTAGCGTAATGTTTTTTTTTTAGAAAAAATGCCCGGGCTGAGGCGAAAAATTAATTAAACAGCACCTGGCCCCCAATTAAGCACCACTTTGGATTGATTACACACCGCTTTTAATTGTCCTTCAACCCCATTTATTAAATGGACTTTTAATCTCGAGGGGAGACCCTTACGCACTCGTGGACCCTTCTTCTTGTCAATATCAGAGGCAATTTAATGACCCAATTACGTGTCGTTGGTAAAACAACAAATTGGCAAGTCTCCGCGGTTTTAACCCAATATTCATTAACAAAATGAACTTGCTATTTATTATATTATAATCGAATTACTTTATCAACAGAAGTAAGCAGTTGTGGCACCGTAACGAGCCTCTAGACACATATAAAAATGTATGGATTAGATGGTATATAAAAAAGTTGTTTTTGACTAGAGGTTGCTGTATTATATAATGGTTATGGATTTCTTAGATTTCATAACACATTTTTTTAAGAATATACTGATTATGTAACTAAATATTGTGAATGCATTTTAATATAAATATTATTAATACATTTTTTATTTATTTAAATAACAAGATAATATACATATTTATATGTATACAATATCTAAGTAATCTAAACAGGATCATCGGCAAAAGGTCTACCGATTTAAAGGTAGACTCTTTATAATATATATATATATAGAAAAACGACACCGTTAAACGAAAAAGGGTCTCAACTAAATCTTCATTAATTGCGATCGATTAAAGCCCACATGTATTAGAGCTAAAGCTTTCTAATGATATGGGGCTTTCGGGTCGATATTAGGAGGTGCAAATTTTTCACCCGTCTCACGTATTGGCGCTTTCAAATTAAGAAATATCTCTAATCTACGTGCTGGGGTGCGAGGGTGAGGCGGTCGAGTGGGCTCCGGGGGTTGATTTTTATTTATCTTCGCATCTTAAGATAAGGGAAATCGCTCGGCGGAGAGCTCCCGGGGGAATTGGGAAGCCCGCACCGACGTTGGAAGCTCGCGCATTCATTCAATTAGTCGAGCTTTAAAGTTCAATTCTCGGCAGCGGTTATGTGCGCCGTTATTTCGCACAACGACTTCGTATATGTGTGCACGTGCGTTAAAATTGAGAATACGTAATGAAAATGGCAACAAAGGGGGCCATTGTTAAATAAATATTTATATGAAAACCTAATGTACTTTCTCTCACAAATAAAACATATGTTAATAATAAATATGAGAAGATATAGCTTTAGAGTTAGGTCCCAGATCATTTAGAACACATTTGGACACAACGTTTTTTTATATGCAATTTTTATAAAATCACTACGGATCAGCTTTTTTAAATTTTCACATCTAAATATTAAAGTGACCGCTATACTATTAACTATGATGTGACAATTAAAATTAAAATTTTAAAATACAAAGTTGCATTGTCGCTAAATCGCATATAATTTCTATAACTCTATTAAACTGAACAATAACCCATTGTTCTACATTACATTTGTAAAAGAGTATTCTTATTATGATAACTGTGTAACTGTTACTGTTAAATTTATTTATTTATTCACTAAGCAATTGCTTTTACTACAATATTTTTTCATTTACATTATTAATTTTTTTTTAAAACATTGTGATCTATTATTTTATTTCAACTTTATTCATTTGTTTTATCAAATATATCGTCCTAGTTTATCGTCCTTTATTGTGATTATTAATTATTCAAAAAACAAATTAAACGTTCTAACACTAAAAGAATGACTCTTTGGAATGTCATTTGTGACGTTTCGGCTTGCCGGCCGCCGTTTATAGCCAGTAATTATGTGCACGCAGATAACGCTTAATTGCCGGTAATTTGTTCCTTTTTACCTTTTACGGACTGTTCTTTTTACACTACACGGCTAATCCAGTTCGTGTTTGCCTCGGTTAACCTGCCCCTAATTTGAGGACGTCCGTAACGGGACCGTTTCCGTCGCTTTTCTCTCTTCACGGACACACCTATGTATGTTATATATGATAGGTACGCTAGGTATTCACCGAGAGGGGGCTTTCTATGTGTTCATCTACACTTTTACATCTCCTCTTTTAACTCGAGGAAAATTGAAAAGAATGCAAAATTTGTATTTGTGAAATGCTTTGAATTCGTAATTGAAGCGTCGCGATTTTTTGTTTGGTTTCAAACGTCAGACCGAAAGCACTGCGGCGGAAGCCTTGCAAAAGTTGTTGATGGAACATAAATGAAACGTATTCTTATATATATATATGTAAATATATATATTTCTATATTCAGTTTGAACTTAAAGTTAGATTCATCGGACCAAATGTCTTTCGCTCAATTTTCAGATGTCCAATCTCGGGCCTCATATAAAAGGCTGAAAATTTAATAACAGTATGTTTCGTAATTTTTCAAAACAATATAATTTGCCTAATATGTAGAGTCAGAAGTCTACCATTTTTTAGCCTTATAAGAGTGTTTAAAGCTCATAAATTCATTTTTATATCTAAAATTTAGTAAACTTTTGTCCAAAACAAACTATAAATTAAAAAAAACAGATATTTCTAGCTTTGTAAGATTTCTTATAGCTCAAAAGCACGTATATATTACTAAAAATGTATATTCTAAAGCTACAAATTGTTAGCCTTCACAATATGTTTAAAGCTCAAAAGCTTTTATTCATTAATAAAAATATGTAATTTTTCTTTCTAGTTTTCTGTATTTTTTTTATTTAAAACAAACTATAAATTGACAAAAAAAAAAAAAAATCTCATACAAATTATTAGCTTTTTAAATTTTTTTAACAATTCTTAAGCTAATATAAATGTTAAAGGAATAGATGCATTTTCAGTTTTTTTTTGTCTAAAACAAGCTTCATATTTTTTAACCGAAAAAAAACTAATTTACATTTTTTTTCGGCTTTTTAGAGGGTGTTAAGCTAAAAAGCTTATATTAATAGCTTTCTCATTTTAACTCTAAAACAGGCTATAAATTTATACATCTACAAATTATTAGCGTTTGAAATATTTAAAGCTCATTTAATGGCTTTAAATTATTTAAAATTAAAAAAAGCAAAAAATAATAAAAATAAAAATAAATTTAAGTCCATAAAATTTTATCAAATTTCATGATTTTTTGTGCAAAAAACAGTCTATAATTTGTTGATGAGTTTATTTGAGTTTTTGTCTAAAAGCATCTGCAGAAGGGCTTATATTTAAACTACCATATACCTACTACATAAATTACGAACAATATAATAATAAACTAAATATATTGAAAGCCACTGTTAAGCTATAAGAAAAGTTTAGTGAGTAAATTTAATTTCGTAAATTTATAGTCTTTTATAGGTTTTTTACAATTTTTTAAAACAATTAATGTTTTCTACGGATTTGATTCAACGTCACTAAATTTTCAGCGATTTATATTAGCTTTTGAGCTTTAAACTAAACGGGTAGTAATATGTAGAATAATTTTGTTTTCTTTATTAATAATTTATTGCTTGATGTATATATAAAATAATAAAAATTAAAAAATTAAATCAGATTAACGTATTTAAAACCCGTTTTAAGCAAAAACCAATATTATACTTATATAAATTTATATTACCATATAAAACAGGAGTCACAATTTTTTTACAAATGATATAAAACAATTCCATTAAATATCCATAAAATAGTTATACAACTTCAAACAACACAACAAAAGTGAGCTAGAAGCGTGTCACAACGAACGTCATCGGAGGAGCTTGTACGCAATACAAGCAAGCTAAGTTTTTCATTTGATCTTTTATAAAGGTAAGAAGGCGCAGATTTATCTTTGCAAAATTTTAAACGGCTGTCTTAAAATTGGTTACTTTCCCGTGGCTTGGAAATCTGCCACCATTTTTCCAATTTCAAAAGCCGGGAAGGACCCCACGCAAGCTTCTAGCTACAGACCAATTAGTCTGTTATCAACTCTCAGTAAAATCTTCGAGCGTCTCATTTTAAAAAGGATTTTACCTACGATAAATAAAACAATACCAAATTTCCAAATTCGGTTTTAGATCCGGCCATTCGACCGCACACCAACTCACTCGAGTTGTCGAATTTATTTCGAAAAAATTTAATATCCGTAAGGATACAGGCATGGCTCTTTTGGACATCGAGAAGGCTTTTGACACAGTTTGGCACGATGGATTAATATATAAACTTCTTAAAGCTGAAACACCACTTCCACTCGTCCGTATAATCGATGACTATCTACGTGATAGAACATTTACGGTCACCATAAAAGGTGAAAATTCAAACCCAAGAAAAGTCCAGATGGGAGTTCCGCAAGGCAGTATTCTCGGACCTCATCTATTCTCCGTATATATTCATGACGTTCCCGTGCCACAAAATTGTCAACTTGCGCTATATGCGGATGACCTAGCGATCTATACCTGCTCATCAAGCAGAAAAATAATTGCCAGAAGACTGGAATTTGGCTTGCAAAAACTGCGAAATTTTTACAGTAAGTGGAAAATTAAAATAAATGATTCAAAAACAGAAACCATCATGTTCTCTCGCAGATCAAAAGCGGCCATGCCATCACGTATTGTAATGAATGGTGAGGCGATTCCTTGGGCAAGATCAGTAAAATACCTAGGTCTCCACTTAGATTCCCGTCTTAACTGGAAAAGACAATTAGAGAACATCAGACAAAAAGGTCTTTCAGCAATTTCAGCTCTAGCTCCCATATTTAGAAGAAGAAGTGGTCTCAGTAGTAAAAACAAACTCTTGTTGTATAAAACTATGATACGACCACTACTTACTTATGGCGCTCCCGTGTGGTCCAGTTTATCTAATAGCTCCTACAGAAAAATAGGCGTAATTCAAAATAAGTGTTTGAGAATTTCAGTAAATGCCCACCCCAGGATTAGCCTCAACCAACTTCACTTCAGAAGTGAACGTATGGAGAACATAAAGGACTTTTGCCATAGACAGACATTTAACTTCTATAGGAATTTAAAAAACAATAAGAGCACCAACACCTGTCTCACTGATATTGGCAAATACAACCTTAATGACCTACCGTTTAGGTATAAACATAAACTACCTAAACATATCTTAAGAGATGAACCGTCCGAGAAGTTCAACCATCTGCGTCCAGGTGATTACTGCTGTGATACCTGTAAGTCCCCGGAGAGTGTAGGGGCGCCAACTGTTCGATTTCGAATTCGTGCCGGAGGCGCTCGCCGCTAACTTCGGCACTCACGATTAAACCTTTATTATATGTAAACCTCTTAAGGCGAGTACATCAATTTTCCATTATTGAATATATTTTTGTTATTGTTAATTAGTTGTAAGCTGTTAATTTGTTAGATTGCTCGTCTAAGATTGGTGTGAAAGTTAGTTTTAAATTTTTTAATTTATAATATAAAAATAAAATTCGCAAAGAGGTTTTTGTCAACTTTTCCTCTATAAATAAATGTAATAACATTGTAAAGTTAAACATAGATTATCTTGATTTTGTAGACTTGATTTCGTAATTAAGGAAATAACTAAGGTTAGGTATTTAATATTGTGTAATTGGATTATTTGTTTTTGAAAACATGTATACGAATTTGAAAATAAAGACCTTGTAAAATTAATTTTTTTTTTTTTATAAAGGTTCTACTATTTCTAAAGATACGACATTGCCCATTAGTTCTGATTGATAAGCTTTACTTAATATTATAATACATGCTTAGTCAGTAAACATATTTTTTATTGCTATTATTAAATTTTTGCTTTATATAAGATATTAAATCAAACTGATATGTAAAATTTTAAAATAATTGATTAAAATAAACGTTTACATATCCATTAATTAATTTAAATAAATCCTAATTTCTGGGGATATAATCTTATTGCAGAAAAAATATGAAAATGAGGCTCATTATATTATTTGTTTGTACTATCATAAATGTATCAATAAGTATTATATATACATTTTAATGGTCTTCAAAATAATTCAAAATGAAAAAATTAATATGTAGTAGTAGTAGAAGTGTGTTTAATAAAGATATTATGTATTAATTAATGAATGTAATAATTACTATAATTATTTTAAAATGTTTTGTGCAAAGTTCTCCCGTCCATTAAATTAATACATATAGCCTGATATAAACGCGGTTTAGCGTAATTTTTGTCAACAATTTGCTCGTTTTGCACTGTTTTCGCTCATTTGTGGTTTCATTGAAATGCATTGATGATGTGTGGCTATTCATCACGATTGATTAATGAGAGCTAGTTGTTGTATGGCGGTAGCTCTTTTGGACTCGACGCCCAAAGGGGGACCCATATTCACGGAAGAACGACCGAAAATTATTAATGAGCAAGGGTTGTATTATTTGGAAGCACTCTCGCAATTCGATCTGCCTCTTTCAAATAAAAATAATTAGGCAAATTAATACTTTTGAAATATATCACATTAAGTAATTTTTACTTTTATTCAATAGTAACGTTCGAAATTTAAAACTTGCATATAAAAATATATGTTTAACTCATTACTGATTTTACTTAATGTATCTAATGACTTTGCATACTTCTAAACTAAACAGTCTGATGAAGCATTTTTGCAACATGTTGCGCTTTGTCAAGAATAAAATGATCTTTTAGCTCGTTTATTTTTGCTTTATTCGTATAGTATCTATTGTTTTCACCTAAATAACAAATTACTAATGTCGTTAACGTAGTAATAAATAATAAATTGCATGGATGTTATTTTGTCAAATCCTCAAACGTTACTATTGAATTTTAATTAACAGTTGTGTCAAATTCTCAAACGTTACTATTGAATTTTAATTGATCATTCTGTGTCATATAGCCAGGTTTATATTTAAGACACAACAAAACTTCTGAAACGATCGCTTTTACTAACTTACAATGAGATTTTTATGTCCACCCTTTTACCTATTGCTTGAACTCTCAATACAAAGCACGCTAAATATGTTATTCACTCAACGACAGCAGAGCCCTTTAACCATCGGGCAACCAACGCCAAAGCCGAAGTTTAACTTGTAACGAGATCAATTTTCTGCTCAGAGGCGAACGAAATTAGCATTTAAAAACTGCCTTTCGCCCCACCAGCTGCTCCGACAAAGACGCCTCGGCATCCGCAAATCAGACAAAATCCAAAATAAAAAATCCCTCCTCAGATGCTATGTATATTGCAATTTTTGTTGCAATGCTGATAATGATCCAGAAGATCAAAGTCGTAAAATTCACCAGTAAAATTAAAATTTCCCTGATGATTGTAAATATTTAGATGTATTTTTCTAAAATGGAATCAAAATATTGATATGCAGGGCCGCCGAGAGCGAGCCCGGGCCATGGGAAAACCATGATTTCGGACCTCATGACAAAAATAGCATTTTATATATTTTTTAAGATCGTAATTTATTTTTTTGAATAAATAATAATAGGTATGAGTTAACCCTTTCTATGTTACAAATAAATATAAAAATTAGCCACCGTTGTGACATATTTTCTGAAATCATATTTAATGAGAAATATTTTAATTAGGTATTAAAAAATATTAATAATATTTTACATGATAATTAGTCATCTTACCTAAATTTACTGCTGCTAATTCAGATTCGTTTAATATTTTCTCTCATATCTAATATTTTTTTCACGTTTAAAAAGCAATGAAGTCAATAATAATTAACAAATAAATTTCAACACAATAAAAACAATAATATGTCTCTTTGAATAATAATGTACTACCTAGAAAATGGGTGCTTTTAAAGTCAATGCTCCGCACCTCTTATTTATTGTATAATATGTATAAAAAGGGCTAAAGGAACTCATACCGAAAATACATCAGTATATAGGTACATCTCAAACAGCTGTAGTTTAGTTCAGATTTATTATTGGGGGTCGGTTTTTACTTTTTTTGTAAATATATTCTTGATATGATTTTTCTAGAGTTGGGCCCCTCAAGGAGAACGGGCCCCTTCCCTCTTTTAGCAGGCCTGGTTCCATGAAATTTGATATAAAACTGTTGATTAGTTAGAACAAAATTGATCACCGAAACTTATCTTCAACTCTACGTTTACATTTACATCCCTAACTGTATCTGTTTTTGGAGGGACCGTCTCTCAAAACCAGGCTGAGAAATCGCGATATTTGTAAAAAAAAACAAATACAATTAACCTAAAAACCGTAGCGATTCAAGTTACATTGCACTAAGATTATAATAATTGTCGCTTATGGTGAATCCCTATTAAACATGCTAACTAGTTACAATCTCGATGCTGTATTTAGTATTGGAACTAAACATATGCATTGGAATTACTCCAGTGCAACTTTGTTGAACTATTTACACAACACAAACACAATTTTAAGTCTCTCAAAAACACTAACGCATCACCTATACCAACTGCATGATGATGTCAATCAAAAAAATAGACAAACATTTTTTAAACACTGCTTGAATATCTTGAAAATAAAAACAGTTTCTTTGCATCGCTATTTTAATTATTTAATCAGATATTGATGCACTGATATAAAAAAATCTCAATATTCACAGTAAAAATAATTCGGTATTATCTTTTGTGTGAAAAGTAAAGTATTAATCGACCTGGTAATATGAGCTACACTGTAGAAAATAAATATTTAATTATATATGCACCACTTAACATTTTTTTTGGGCAATTCGGCTTAAAAGATCTAGACAGTTAGACACCCCTACCCTAAGTGACTTAGTTCTTAATAAGAATTATTACAAAACCATAGCTTTTTATCGTTCTGTAAGTATATAAAAGTTTTTTTATTTTAATTAATTTACGTCCAATTTTCTTTTAATGAAAACATAAAATGTCTAATTTATTTAGGTAAATAAAAATTCTTTTTCGACTCCGAGTAAATCTATGTACCATGGCTAGTGTATTATGTGCAATCGGAAAAGGTAGAAAGTTGCCGCCAACGAGGAAATAAAATAATTGACGCTTTGTATAGCCGCTGTTATACATTTATACATAAGCATTTTGATATCCCTTGCAATATTCGGTCGTTCATAACTTTGTTTCAAAATCATGTTGGGCGTTCTTTGAAAACTTGGCGAAAGTTATTATTTAACCTTTTTCCCCAGGCTTTGGCACTTGTTCTCGGCTTAACTGTTCGGCTTGTGGAAAAATTCGGTCACGCAACGGATGCGGAGCGTGAACGTGCGTTATTAATCACGCATTTTCTTTCTCAATGAATATTTTTTTCGTCGTGATCATATAAATAAAGGGGAGATTTATGGACGAAAATTTATTAACGGCACATCGTGAAACACTCGAGAGTTGCGCTGATATAAAAAACCACTTTGTTCGTGAATGCAAAACAATCTATTTTAATAGCTTTTTACTTAGCTTGATGATAAATTAATTTTTTATTAATGCAATTTTATTATTAAACTGAACCTTCAATCTAAATAGAACTATATCGTACATCTATGCTGTAAAAATAATAGTAATAAATATACCATATAATTAATATTAAAGTGATCCATAAACTCCTTGATTACATCTATAATCCACTTTTTGATTGTCTGCTAAAATATTGTGTTTAGCTAATTGCTAATCGTTTTTTCTTGGCAAGTGTTTTTGCAAGTCTCACAGTATATTCATAGAAAACTTTTAAAATTTAAAAATAGATGCTTTTATTTCCATCTGGAAGAAAAAAAAATTTTCTGATTTAATAACAATATAACTTTATTTAATTGCAAGGCAACTTGTCTCTAGAATATACCTGTACTTCCAATGGAAGATATATTATGAAGGTACGGAGGAGATTTTCTTACATAATAAGAACTCCTGCACTAATTTGTATACAAAATATTTGCTTAGGCAATCATATGAATTGAATTGAATTGAGAATTTCAGTAAATATATGTTGTATTTGAGGAATATTATAAACTATAAAATACATTAGCTACGTGTTTATATTCCACGGCCGTCACGTTAGTAAAATGCGATTAAAACACATTAAATCTCATTAGTTGTAGATTAGAGTGTTAATACAATTGTTAGAGCGAGTCGCGTGTCTCGTTTACTTAAAATAAATTAAATAACCAAAATCCAATTAAGTTATTTCAAATGCAGTTTAAAGCTTTCGATCGAATTTATAATGGCTTCTAAGTTTGTATCAATTACAAAGATCGCGTGCAATGACGTTTGACAGCTTCGCTATCATATTTGAGTTCTGATTCGATTAGTATGTAAAGATTTAACTTGAGTATGTCAATAATTGTGAACTAATAAATATTGCCCTAACTTTCATTTTTTTATTATATAAAAAAGTATATACTTAAACTATACCTTACTTATATAAACTGCTGTAAAAAAACCTAGTTTAAAAAATATATATATTTAATTTTAATTAGTACATAGTTAACATCTTAATGATTAACTGTAATAGACTTTTGATTATATAACTATTTAATTAGGAGCCGGAAAATCGTATTTTATGTAAAATCAAAAAATACGCTATAAAAAAATCAACCCCAGCTGCATAACGATATTCAGTAATTAAAATCTTATAATTTTTCTGACAGTGCTAGTGAAATTATTTGGTTTTCTAAACTGGCATTTGTCAGGCATAAATATGTAAAAATTAATAACAACTATCCAAGTGGTGGTATTCACTGACAATTGTAAAAGCCGCTTGCTAAGTCCTGTACACCATTAGCGAATTTTACTTCAAAAATCAGTTGTAAGTCTACACATAAGACTAGTAAAATTATAAATCAATTTATTTATACAATATCACTGGGCTATTTATTAACAATTGCGAAACGTCCATTTGCTGTTCAAATCCAGACCTTACCTAAAGGAATTAACCGAATAAAAGTTCTGATATATTAGTTGTTCAACCTTCATTAGGTTAATTCGCTTATGCTGTTTGTATTTAAACAGTAAATGGACATTTTAGAGCATCATATAAATTACAAATATATATCTAATGTATTCAGATATGACGTCGCTATTTCGGAATTAAGATCAGATGCAATTGAATTAATTTAGCAAAATTTATGGAAAATATTTACTATATAATTTTATCAAATTTATTGTATATACAATAGCAAATAATGTTTGAAACGAATTTGATTTACATAATGATCCCAGGCGTTTATTTTGTGTGGATTTGCATATAATTAAAATAACTGATCGAACTACTGAACCGGTTAAAATAAAATCTTTGCGTCTTGAGACAAGAAATACAAAAACGTAACACGAACTTCACAAAAATTTGCGACGCACCTGTTTTTGAGATAAGTGTTAAACGATTTTATTTCATTCAATGAACGATTTCTGCGAATTTCGATCATAGTATATACCGCCGATCAAGATTCTATTCGTGAATGTTTTTTGAATACGTGAAAGTATTTTTATATTGAGGAAAAGTTTCATTGTCTCTCATTTCGAAACAAAATAAAGGCGCATATAAGTCTGTGCATTTTGGAGCGGCACTAGTCACTCAGGTATATTAAAATATATTGTATAAACAAATATTTTACTAATATTTTATCCATTATTCGAATATTCACCTGACATATCTTATATTTACAGAGAATATATAATGAAAAGGGCACTGGATAAATGGAACGGCGGTATATCAATTAAATGAGAAATACTGTTTTACTTTAGATACGGCAATGCAACTACATTAATAACAAGAACTACTGATGAAATTATTTATTAAGCCGCGTCGAAAAATAAAGTAACCTCCTAGATCTTAAAACAGATCTAAGATCAATGTCATGATTATCGATAGAAGTAATGCCCCACGCAAAAAATAAAACAACTGTAAGCTTGGATCTTTAATAAGTAAAGATAAAAGTTGCGAACTCGAAATCAGAAAGCTAACAGAAATGGAAAAAAGCGATATTTATCTTTTGAAAAATAGGAAAGACGGAGGTATCTCAACATATACCGACTACCAACTACCAAAATAATATCAGGTCGCAAAAAAACACAAACAATAAAAATGGTATAACTCTCTTAATCTGTAAGCAAGCTACGTGGAAGATTATGATCTGTAAAAATAAGAAATACTTGACTTAAGAATTGAAAGCAATGGATTAAAAAGTTCACTAGCTTATTTTTAAATTATAATAAATCCAATATCCAAAATGTTCTTAAGGCAATAATCCCAAATGCTAAATATATATTTTTATTAAATTTAAATCTGCAAAGCCAAATGTCAAAACACCATATAGTTCAATCTATTCTTACTATAAAAATATGCTTGCCTATTGGACACCTTAGATTTCGAGGGTTTATTCCAAAAAACGTATAAAACCTATTTAGTAAATATTATAAAAAGCTTCCGACAAAAATATCTTAGAGTATTCATACATGTTTGTTTAATAATAAACATACATGTATGTTTAATAATAAAAGCTAGTAAAAAATAATAATTTTAAATTCTATAGAATAAACTACATTGTTTCAAAATTAGCTTTCATATACACAGATCTGACTTATATTATACATGCTTTATTTTTGTAGAATCAAAAGAGGGATGAAAAGCAATTGTCCCGTGTGCTGGAGAATTATCCTCGAGGGGTAGCAATTTAGATTTATTTCGTCCGGGCAGGTGCTAAATTCGACGTAGCCGATTCGGGATTGTCCGGCTTGCAAAAAATAGAAGGTAATTGAACCGTCGGATGAGGTGAATTAGTCATAGGAGCAGGAAGGCCGCGACTCCATTAAGGGTGAATGGTCCGGAAAATTGAACCCTCCAGCTTGGCGGCGGGTAATGCGACATATGAATCACGTGCCCTGTTTCGCATTTCTCATCACTAACTCCTCCACCAAACCGCATTTATTTCCACGACACATACGCACGTCACAGCCACCCTTTTCCGAGGGGGTTTGACTCTCCGTCGTAAGAGTCAATCGCTGATTGATGATTATTCCTAGTATTGATCCGAGCAATACGATCCCAGTCGGAAGTCGTGTAGGAAGCACATTGAACGTTCGTTCCATTGAATTAATAACCTATTAATCATAGCGTTGGAGTGTGTTGTGTTGTGAACTTTTTGTTGGTGTGCGGTGTAAATTTATGAAACAACCGCCCGGGAATAACTGCACCTGTTGCTTGGGAATTCGCTCAGACGCAGTCTTTCGCACCATAACTCCTTTTCGGATGTCCAACGTCCGCTTCCATTCCAACGGCGAAGATTCTTTAGGGATATATATTCAGTCGGAATAAAAAATCGGCTTGGGTCATAAATCTGAACTCTGACCACCCTATACATTAAGAATAGCAGCAACAAGTTTTGAATATATCCCGACCACTGCTACTTGCAAAAGTACTATATCAGTGTATAGTGCCATTGTAAAATAGAAGGTATTCATAAATTTTTCAATTTAATATATTTTACATATATGTACAAGGTGGTGTGAAAGCACCATTTTAATAAATATTCATATTTCACGAACTGGTTTTTCTGTAAAAAAAATAAAAACTCTAACAATATAACAAAAATATGTCGATGGCAAAAGCCATTTCATTTATCCATGAGATAAAAAAAATATTGAAAAACATATTCCATGATGATCAATCGTAAATAAAATGATAATAATATCACAAATCGTAATCTCCCAGACATGATATAAATTAAATATCATTTGTGTTCATATGAGATTCAAACCTATCTTTTAGATATTAGTCACCATACACCACTCGTATATCGTGCTAATTAAAATTGTGACTACTATTGCCGTGAAAGCCTCGTTTCTTTGATAAAAAAATATTATGTTGTAACCCAAAAAAAATTGATCTTTGTCTTTCGTTAATTTAATCTAATTGAGAATTCAGAGATAAAGCTGCAGAAAAAATATGAGCTTTTACGTATGATGAAAGAGGAGGATAAAACCTCAAACTGTATAGTTGCTATTCATGATTTACAAACAGTAATGTCAAGTCCATCATTTAAGTAATCTATGTCACAAGCTAAAAGGTAATTATAAAAAGCTACGTGTAAAAACTTATCACATTCGTTACGTAGAAACCACATAAATCAAAAGGATTTTTTTAGCTGAAGTAGCTCATAATTAGAGAATTAATAATACCTAATATATACGACCTAGCTTTATTTTCAATTAATCATCACGATATTTATCCATGAGATTACGAAAAACTTGGTTAACCTATTCTGTGATGATAAATCGAAATTATAATTATTTAATAATTACTAATTCTGATCTTCTAAAAACGATTGAATTTTAAAAATAATATAATTTGAACCCAGGTCTTTCCAGTCAATATTTACTCGCTTATCGTGCAAGTTAATAAATTTATTTTAATTCATTGATAACATAACACCTTTATCTTAATATTTGACTATATTTATGTATAACAACTAGTGTATGTATACATTTTGCGTATATCAATGTATCATACATACAAGTTGACTTGCTGTTATATTTTCATTTGACCGTGCTATTTTTATTTTTTTTATTTTTTGTAATTGATTAAACATCGAAGGGGAAATGTATTCCTGTTCACGTGTCCCTCGTCGAAGAGGGTTTTGCCATTCGAGTAGCTGAATAGAATTTTGCGGAGCGCTCCAGGTGTATTAGTGAGTTTCCGTTTAATTTCCGGCCAGGATTTCAACTTTTCTTTTTAACATTCAATCGTTTGGCGAAGATCTTTTTTTATTCTCTCTCTCTATTGAAATGCTATGTGTGACCTCTTTACGTTGAATACATCTCTTGTATTCGTACGTTATTTCAATTCCCGGTTTATTACTGCTTCATTCGTTAGATAAATATATTATCACTAAGCATAATTAAAAACCCGATTTACAAAATAATTATCACATTTAAGTAAAAATACTAATATTAAATTGTTTAAAAAATAAAATTAACATTAAAAATTTGTAAAATATGTTATGATTTTTTTTTTCTGAAAAATAAATAAAATCGATGAAATTTACATACAGCGTGGAAGAAGAATGGAAAGAAGCAAACCACACAAATTGATACAATCGTAATTATGTTAAGCAAAATGACAAATAAGACAATTCATGTAATGCACATGACCTGAGAAATCTATTTTGAATAATTATTTTAAGTTTGAACAATATTTCTTATCATCTATTCCATCTAGATTTATTATCATCAGAAAGTGACAAAAAATGCTTAATACAATGTAATATAAAAATTATGTGATTGGTGTAAGAATTTAAACTAGAAGGAATTTCATTCTTTAAACTCGCGTTATTAATTGTGAGTAAAAATGATCACTCATCAATAAGGATATACTAGACTATAGTGTAAAGAATGAGACCACACAAATCCCTCGTTATGACTAGAAAAAAAGGGTTTTCCATAAACACGCAATGATTCTTCAGTGCATTAAATGAATATTTCTTTGTTTGAAACGGTCACGGGAAACAATATATAACCGGAAGACAAAAAGTACTGTAAGGTCACAAATTCCCGTTGCACAATTAAAGCAAATGTCACTTTCTAAAGGAATATACATATTTTGTTGTTCTAAGAAGCGAGTGCAACGATTGGCTGGGTGATCGCTACATGATTGTGATTAATCAGCAACTTTTCAGGCCTAAATACATAAGGTTGGTCTCCAATGAGGACCAGGCAGACACTAAGACACCAGTAGATTCAGTCCGTCCGCAGACAATATACGGTCATGGATGCTCACATCCTGAGAAGAACTACACCATATGAGAACCGTAACAGAGAAGAATCAACCTCCGCTATACTGTTGCTGCAATACGAATCAGAACTCTAAAAATCTTCCACTGGCATCATCCCTCCACCACCTTCTCTACCACCACTCGGAGAATAACGACCTCGCCCATTATAGTCTGCCGCAAAATGTAATATAATCTAATAAAATTCTCACTAGTTTCCAACTGCGTCTTACTGACTGCAAAGTCACACCGCTCCGGATTAGAATCTCGATGTTTTAATGTTAATTAGCTTATAAGGTTATGCTACTGAAAGATCTCCATTCTTTATTTGCTTTAACATAGTAAATTTAAGAACTATACATTTCATCATTATTCATAATTGAAAAACAGATGGCAAGTTTGGATTTATGATCCTACCATTAGCTCTAAAGTACGCGATACGGATATACATACGTTCGATACACATACTTATCATTACTCCGATTGATTGATATTTCTATAAATTTTAATTTTTATAAATTTGTCCAAAATGATAAGTATATCGAGGAGTATTGATAAGTATATGGAACGTATATCCGCAACATTTTTCTTAATTTTAAATAATGATGAAATGGTTAGCTTTTGAACTGACTGTGTTAACGCAAATAATGTATAGGTTATATTGATTTTTATCAATTGTTACTGTGTTCATAAAAATATTAGTGTTATAGCTGTTGTTTTATAGAAAGCGACACATTGAGAGTATTACAATATTATCACAAGTAAAAAAACTTTAGATAAATAGCAATAGCAGACAGTTAGTGAAGCAATAAAAAGTTTTATAATAAGCCCTAGATATTTTATTACAGAGAAATATTTTTTTTTTTTTTTTTTTTTTTTTTTATAAATGTTTATTTCAAAAATAATTTAGTTTTATACAAGTTATAAATTACATGTTTCTGGCTTTTAGCCATTATCATGTTTACAAGCGAAATTACAATAGTTTAAATAAAAATAGAGGCAACAATATGCAATATTTAATAAGTAAAATTTAAGGAGAAAATACTAAAACCTTTATACAATAAGAAAAAGAAAATAAAATAAATAAAATATAAGATACATAATTAAAAATAACACTTACGAACTGGGGCTATTGAAGTCGTGGTTACAGATTTGCTATCAAAGCATTATGTGCTTAGGCATTTTATGTTTATACTTGAAATTTAGTGTGACTTTGTCATAGTTACCAATTTTTGCAATTAATTTATTATTATGTTCACGCGAGATATTTTTGTAATAATTTATCGTATTAGTAATAATGTGATTTTTAATTGTAGGTATAGAATATCGAGTGTGGAGTTTCTTTAAATTAGTATAATATGGGGTGTTATAAATTATTTTTACAGCTTTATTTTGAATTACTTGTAACTTATTAAAATTATTTTTACACGTATTACTCCACACTGGGCAAGCGTATGTTAATATCGGTCGTATTAATTGTTTATATAATAAAATTTTGTTTTTAATCGTCAACGCGCTTTTTCTGTTAAAAATGGGTCTCAGAGCTGAAATGGCGGCAAGCCCTTTAGACCGTACTTCTTTTATATGCTTTGTATATTTTAATTTAGAATCTAAGTGAAGACCCAGATACCTAACACTCGTTTTCCATTCAATGTTTTTGCCCTGCTCGGTTTTTAAAGGCGGAGGCAATGGTTGCCGGCGCATCGTAAAAATGATTGCCTCAGTTTTATCATCGTTTATTTTTATTTTCCACTTTTTTAAATGTTTATTTAAGTTATGCAAAGATTTTTGTAGTTTTGTTGCTATTGGTTTAAGACCATATGAACTAGTTAAAACGGCCGTATCGTCCGCGTAAATAGAGAGACTGGTGTTTTTTAAAATTGGAATATCGTTTGTATATATTATATAAAGATACGGCCCAAGTATGCTCCCCTGAGGAACCCCGGCTGGTATTTTACGCGGTGTCGAATTATCGTTATTTAAGGAGACGACATAGCTTCGATCTTGGAGGTATGATCGGATAATTTGTATCAGATAGTGTGGGGTTTTGTACTTATCTAGTTTGTATACTAGCCCTTCATGCCACACAGTATCAAATGCCTTCTCTACGTCTAACATTAAAAATCCTGTGCTTTTTTTCCTATTAAAATTCGCAGAAATGTGCTCCGTGAGTCTATTAAGTTGATGCGTTGTTGAGTGTCCTTCGCGGAAGCCAAATTGTTCGTCAATGATTTTACTATTTAGACACTCTTTTAAACGTGATAAGATAATCTTTTCAAATAATTTACTTAGGGATGGTAGTAAGCTAATCGGTCGGTAATTTAATGGGATGCTATCAGCTTTACCGGGTTTTTTTATCGGAATTATTTTTGCAACTTTCCAAATACCTGGAAAATACCCAATAGATAAGCAAAAGTTAAATATGTTAGTTAGGAAATGAAAGCATTTAAATGGAAAGTTTTTTATTAAGATGTTATCTAATCGGTCAATTCCCGGAGCTTTATTATTTTTAAGTGATTTTGCAATGTTATAAATTTCGAACGGGGTAATTTCGTTAATAGTTTTCTTATCTATTCTAGTTTTATCAAGTCTTTGAATTGAACGATCAACTTTACTCTGGGTTTTTAGATGCGTATAATTTTGCGTTAGCACATAGGATGTAGAGAATGCATTAGCTAATACCTCAGTTTTTTGTATGTTCGAGGTTACTATGTCGTCTCCATTTTTTAACGGCGGAATGTCTGAATATTTATTTTTAATTGATTTAGCGATTTTCCATAATGAGTTATCTGCTGGATTTAGTTTTTTCAGTTTACGCGACCATGAATCATTTTTAATTATTTGGATTTTTACGCGGATATCACTGGTTAATTTATTTAATAAAGTTTTAAGCTGGGGTGATCTATTTTTTTGCCATTGCTTTTTAATTCTGTTTTTGATTTTTATATATTCGATAATTTCTGGAGTTAATTTTACTTGATTTGGTATATTTTTACGCGTCGGTATAAATGATAATTTACCCTGCTCGATTAAATTTGTAAAAAAATTAATATCATCGTCAATTTGCCTGGTGTTTTGTAAAGTGTATATCTGTGGAGCGCCGTGTAGACGACATTCAATGAAACTTCTAAAACCTTTCCAGTCAGCTCTTCCGTAGTCAAAAAATATTTCAGGGATGACCTCAACATCGCCTTCCAGAGCAAAAAACACAGGAAGATGATCCGAAGATAGAGCTTGGATGCAGTGCATCCCCGAAATTGGCATAAAACCTTTGACTAATGCGAAATCAAGAGTTGATGGAGACATGTTATTAAAAGGATAGTGTGTGTGTGAATTTGGAAAGTGAATATCCGTGTCAGTATCGTGCAAGTAGTTAAAGAGCATGGTACCGGATCGATTGGTACTAGAACAATTCCAGTGCGAGTGCCTGGCGTTGAAATCTCCGCTTAATATAACAGAGCTTCCAAGTCCAAGCACAGCATCTAGATCACTCTGCAACAATTCGTCTCCGGGTGAGTTGTATGCGGCAGCAATTGTGATGATTTTATTATTATTATTAATTTGGATCGCGACAGATTCTAAGTTAATTACGTCGGGATTTATACGCGCGTGTTTTATAGATTTTTTAATAAAAATCGCAACCCCGCCACCTGGCCTTGAGAGTCGGTCTCTCCGGAGGCAAACAAAGTTCGGCAAAGATATTTTAACGTGAGGTTTAAGATACGTCTCGGTAACTATGACAATGTCAATTTTATACTCACTGATCAATAGCTCCAGCTCGCCAGTTTTGTGTCGAATTCCACGTGAATTCCACGTCAGCAAATTCAATTTCTTCTTAGAAGAGGACATCAAGGTACTCTACCATCATGATGGCTATCTCCATTTTGCTCGCACACTTGCCAGCTTTGACCCGAATCTCCTGAAGTACGAGGAGCATCTTCCGTAGATCCGAGGACGACATGGGGGCATCCTCTGCGCCGGTGTTTGGTGCTGCTGTCGGCTCTGGTTGTGATCTTTGAGCCTGTTTGAGATTAGCAACCGCAGCTGAGAAGTTCTTAGCCGGTTGGGATGGTCGGAGTGCGGGAAAATGCTCCTGAACTAAGTTAAATGTCGGGCCAGGTGCAGCCGGGGCGACAGCCGCGACAGTAGCTGGCCTTTGATGTCTCCTCTGAGTCTGGACAAGATACTCCTTCCTGCGAGGGCAGTCCTTGAAGTTGGCCGGATGATCTCCTTCGCATCCGATGCATTTCGCTGGTGTCTCACGATCCGTTTTCGAGCAGTCAGCGGTTGCGTGGCTGCCGGTACATTTGACGCATCGTGGGCTTCGGTGGCAGTTTTTGGCTGCGTGTCCATAAAGCTGACATCTGAAACATTGGGTTAAATGTCCATTGTTACGCTTATACCTTTCCAGAATGGCCTTGGCGAAACAAACGTACCGGATGTTTTTGATTGCAGCTGTCTTGGTATCCGAAGAGAACTGAACCAGGTAGAGGCGAGAACCTCCTAGTACCTCCGTCTTTGTCTTCATTGTCGTCACTTTGACGACATTGAGTCCTTGCCTTTGGAGGTCAGCAGCTATGTCTTGAGTTGGAACTTCTGGTAGTCCTTTCAGGACAGACTTTACTGTCTTGTCCTCGTCAGTGGTGAAGGTATGAAATGGGCGTTGCCCCCTCAATCCTTCCATTAGTAAGGCTCGTTGCTCGAGCGAAGAACACTGGACGGACACGTTGCCCTTTCCAGTGTAACGCAACGTGAAGTTGCTGGATTTGGTGACGGATTTAATAAGGTCCGTCGTTTGAAGATGTGAGCCCGTGACCTCCATGATCACAGGCGGAACTCTGCTTGATTTGCTTCCTAATACCTCGGGAAGCTTTTCGAACCTGTTTTGGCTCGGGGTTGGTCCGGGGCTCCTGGACTCAGTGGATGGTCTGGCAGTTTTTTTCGGAAGTTGCCATTCCGAATCTTGACTAGGGTTAAGGAACGCCTTAATCGTCCCCACAGAACGCTTACGCGTCTGCGCCTTTTTCATGGCGCTGTTGTTTGGTAGGCAGTGAGCAAAATTGTTCAGCGGCGCAGCTGGCAGGTCCGAGTGTGTACAGCAGCGCGGTCTACGCACAGAGCACGAGGTGCGTCCGTACACCGCGAAGGCACAAAGCGGAATGATGACAGAGAAATATTAGATATGAATGAATGTATCTCAACATTTTGCTGCTTTAAAATGAGTGTTGCAATGAAATACCCAAAATTACCGATTCAAAATAAGTCCTGTTTTTTACTAATGCTCAAAAATATAAAAAGCCTATGTTTAATTTTAGTATTGAATATATTTCAATACTTACGTATTCTATTATATTTATTTTATGATTTTAGAATAGGAAAGGGAACAAAATTTCAAGTTTCGTCGTTTGATACGCTGGTAGTTTATATATATAATTTCTAAAGGATATGTTCATTGATTTCCTGTACAATTTCAAACATAGGTACATATTTCAACACAACACTTGAATGCTACGAATTATTCGCACATAGTGTCTTGTCATCAGAATCGATACAATGCGTGATACATTATATCTTCGTGACACGGCTGTAGAAATGGAACAACGATGTTGCCAGCATCCCCGCACACAATATACTATGTCTATCACTCCGTTAATTGTATCACGATCGAATCCATTTCGGAGGATATTTGAGAAATGTTAGGCAACAAATCGCCCAGGGGCGTTTCGAATATACAGGCGCTGCTCCGCGATATTACAGGGTGGGACTGTGTTATTGTTTCGGGGCAATAAACCACCCGACGCACTGTCAGTGCCGTCCCTGGCGACTCCTAGTCGCCGGACCGTAGTTTATGACCCGCAAGGGTATCTGCGGGTCTGACTCGTTACCGGGGGGGACCCCAAGTTTCAACACCGCGGCAGGCGTTCGCATTACAAAGTTTCGCATTCGGTGATATATGCGCCTCCCTGCGGGGGCATAGCACTAATGACACAATTTAGTATCGGCATGCTTAATACCGCTGTATTCGCAGACAATAAATGACCGGCAAGTGCTGGACTTTAATCCCTTTACCTATATATTTTGCACTATGCGCAAAGCGGTTGTTTCGGGTTGAATTTCGCTGATGCCAAACAGCATTATTGCTACAAAGGGTTCGCCGGGAAAACAAGCGATTTGGAAAGTCGCACAAGTACGGCAAGTGACAGGAGAAAACGCTATTTGCACATTTGTTACCCACATTTTGTCATTCTAGTTAAACTTGCGTACTGGTAAAGGATATCTACTTGTAGTGTGATGTGAACCGACGTATTTTATCTAAAATGAGACGCTAGTTGTCAATTTCAAAATAATTATTTACGTAGTTATAAGCTGATAATATAAATTAGTTATAAAAATAATAGAACCACTGTTACTTGTCTTTTTTTGCATATGCAATACTGCCACGTAGATAATGCACTGGCAAGTGAATTCTAATATGGACCGGATATATACTAGCTCTTTGAATCGACCGAACTAAGGCGTAAACAGCGTATACTGAGTTAATCAGTTTCTGAAGTGAATCAATCAGTAGAGACTAAGCGACCAGTTGTATGTACTAATTTATAGTCTTCATCCTATCTGGTCGAATGTTAAAAAGTCTAATCTTCTTCAAAAGCATAGACCATTTTTTTATGATTATATTTCACAAAGCTACTTTTATGTTTGAAAACTTTTTAAAATATACAGCACTTTTATGTTTTTATACAACTTTTTATACAATTTAAATAAATACTTTAACTAAACAATATGTAGAATTACTTGAATCGTACATTTCCAACGGATTATTCAGAATTAAACAAAAAACAAATATTTTGAATTAAAAGAAATAAGAGCTAGAGTCCCACAAGGAAGTATTCTAGGGCCGATACTATATTTGTTGTACACGTATGATTTGCCACAAATAGAAAATGTCACAATTGCAACTGGCAGTGGGAAAATAAATAACGAATAATACCTTTTATCAAAAAATAAATTATGATAAGTAAGTCTAAACATATTAAACTCTTATTTAAAGTTATGATAATAATTTTATATAATTTATTAAATATCTAAATAAACAATACAACTCCGAAAATTTTTATTTTTAAAATATGATAATAAATTTAAATAACAGCACATAATAATTATTAGAAGTTTTTGAGTTAAGAAAATTAAAGTACAAAAATCTTTTTACGTGTCAGATAAATAATATGCTTCCTTTTTGATAAAAATTATCTTAGTTTTGCATAGGACATTAAGAATAACGATGTGTGCAGACAGAGAGAATAAAGATATTTTTTTTATGTCCTTAGCTGATAAAATACTGACTGTATTCAATAAAATTTATATTAATTTCAGGGGTAAAGTAAAATATCATTAAATAGGATTATTGGCCATAATTTTATTCAGGGTCCTCAAGTTTATAAGTAAAATTAAAACTTAAAACAAACGTAGTTTGATATAATATATGATAATACGCATAAGTAAAGGTCGAAGGATGACTATGTATGAGCAGGCTCGTCATAAAGGGTAATAATGCAAAATTGAATAATTAATAAGTTATTCGTTATTTTATAGTATATGTAGTCTTTGTAGATATATCGTTTAAGTAGCTAATTTGCGGTCTTATCATTTTAATCATAAAACTAAATCGTTGTTATCAAAACCAATAAACTTAAGGCAATCGAAAACAGTTTTTTCACCTTTGGACTACCTTATAAAAAAAATATCGTTAAAATTAATCTCAGGAAAAATCATATATATTTATGAAGCCGGTAAAATGAACTATTATAAAAAAATATTATACAACAAATAACCTGTTTTTAGCTGACTTTCTTTAGCATTTTCCATGGAATTATAAAATATTTTTATTTAATAACACGCAGGACATTTGCAACTAATCTAATAAGCTTGTCCATTTCATTTTAAATTTATATAATAAATTACATTTTTTCCTACTATTTTTATTGGTTACAGTAAGAATATAATTTAATCGGATAGAGTATATATATTTGTATATATATTTTTAATATATCTTAACTTAAAATTCGTCGTATTACAATAACATCATCATAAAGGAGCTGAACGGGCGAAGGGCAATTAAACGTAGAAAATTTGCTTCCACAGTAGCGAAAAGCACCAGTAGCTAACGGCTACGGTACAATTATTGTACGACACACGAGCGAGCGTTAATATTTTCTTTCTACTAAAGTGGCTGAGCATCCCGGGGAGAACAGTCTCGTGTTATCGTCCCAACCCTCTCATATTTGCCCTGGATGAATTGGCCCAAAAGGTGGAATTTAACAAAGGTTTTAGTACTGCAATAAATGAAAATGTATTTAGTTGCCCTTTTGTGCGGGGCCGAGGCCGGTGCGAAAATAAACTCCGATACATGCACACTTTATACGTGATACGTACACGTATGTATGTATATATTATACATATATGTATATTTTTTTAAATGAAAATTAACGTTAATCAAAGGGCTTACTCTAAATTTTTTTCTTGAATGTTTTATATTTTAAAACGTGTTTTAGGCTTTAACACGACGAGTAAATATTCATAAGTTATCTCTATAGAATGTCGAGCTAAAGTTTTTTATAATATACAATAAATATTTTTGAAAAAAGACATTTTATATCTAAAACTTAAATTAATTTCAGTATATTTTTTGTATTTTTTATAATGAATATTTGCATATTTGTTTTAAGTCAAAATAATCAAGTGATTTAGCTAAAGCTGTAAGTTAATAATACTAATTTTATTTAACTGCGGCAAAAGAAGAGAGCCGTAATTTTCAGTAGACATTATTTTTTATTCCATGTACAGCTGAATATAATCAGGAAACTTAACTCAATCAAACTAATCTAAAACATGGGTATACTATTGCGCATACACTGCATATGCTCCTTTCAAATTTTGTCATTCGCTATTTCACTTAATTTAAAGTAGTTTTTTATTATGCTATCAAGAGCGAGTCTTAAATGGAAGGTATTAATTTGGGCGCTGTATATCCGTTTATATACACATCACTATCCTGAGGACAGCTTAGTGCTCGCCCAATTTTTGCTGTCACTGTCAATAACGACGATCTGGGGTTGCGAATGAAATTGTTTCTACCCGTCCCTTACAATAGTTAAAACAGGTTGGCCTATGTTTTATGATAATAAAACAAGCTGTTCATTGTTATACGATTATAACACAATTATTGAATGACAATTGTTATGCTTTCCGGAATGCTTATACATTTAAACTTATGTCTAATCTACGTCGATTGGCATAAAATAAGTTAATGTATGAATTTAGGGCACTTTTAATGCGTAAGCAGTTTTTATCACACTTATTTCAATAAAAGCTTTGAAGATTGTTTTAATTTGGATTTGCCAATGTACGCTCATGGAACTTAAGGAGATCGTTGTATCCCTTACAGAAATTTTAAAATGTATACAGTGATAAAAGTCTTTAAATGGACTAGTATTTTACAGAACGAAAACCCTTAAAAAAATCTGAAGTGCATTTTTTGTGCATTGTGACATTATTAGCCATAAACTAAAGTAGTTTTATCTGAAAATCAAATAACCATAAAGTGCAATGCTAATAATTATTACTGTCCCAGTAAAATTTTTATCCACTTCGTCAATTTTTTACTAGAACGTCAATCAGCAAATCGTCAAAAACCTACAAACCCAGACCTGACTTTCTGCTCTATCCTGAACTGACTTCCTATTAATACAGTCACCACTACCATTTGCGGTAAAACTCCTAATGCATTAAATAACGTATTATAACATCTATCTTTTTCGTTGAAATTTTGTATTACTGTATAATTAACTCTTTGAAGAATTTCCTTTATTGGATTCTAAAAGTCGTACCATTAGTATTGAGAACAATAAAATTCACTAAAAATGATTTTTACTTTTCGTATTTTAGTTTTAATTTTAAGCTCTTGAAATATTTTCTTTTTACACTTGAAAACTTCAACTTGCAATAGCATTAGCTTTTTATATAAAATTTAATTTTGTATTTAAATTTTACACAAATCACTAATATATATGTTTTAATTGAAGCCCAATTGCTTTTGATATTTATTCGTGACAGAAACCCTACATAGAATATATTATTTAATTCACACTAACTACATATGTTACGTATAAACCATAGCTTTGTCTTTAAATATTTTATGATATATAATCCAATTATCACACCTTTGATTGTGCGGCAGGTAACTAAACGATTAATTCGCTCGCGTTATATAATTGGGGCAAAAGGCAATTATTATGAAATAGTTCAACAGTCACGAAATAGTATTAAAAACCTAATTAGACAACGATGTAACATTTCAACGTTATCGACATATTTTTTTAATTGGAATTTGTAAACGCAGCCGAAAGTTTATCTAAAACCACGCCTTAATACGCTAACATCCCAAAGGTACATATATTATGTTTTAATTATATTAATTTCTAGGTAATGTAGGTGAAATAAGGGATAATTATACGGGCACTAATACCGCTATTGTACGGCATGAGGCATTATTTTCATTTAGACTTAATATATATTTGTTTGCTGGAATAGTTATACTTTTAATTAAAAGTTTTTAGAGCGTAATGCATTATAAATGAATATTGAATCGGAACACGTATTTTGGGAGCTATAAATTTATGGTTCAAATCAATTTTCCTGAAAGAAATCGGGAATTTTCCCTCTTAGAAAACCTACTCTCATTCGCTCGTCAAATCCCTGTTGGCCTCTTTTTAAGATCAGAATACGATTTTTGTAAATAAATTACAAATCGATGTAGCGTCAGATCGCTTTACATTGCATATCAAAATTGAGATTAAAAACTAAGTGTGATGCTGATACACATGGTGCTGTGTTTATAATACAAAATTACTTTAAATTTTATATTTAATAATGAAATTTCATATACTTATTACCATAATAGTTTTAAATCTACTAGTACAGATATTTATAAATATTTTGTCTGCGCATGCTAATAAATTTTATATAAATTGCTCCCTCGGTATAAATTCTACCTTTCAAAATTCTGAGGCTCAATTTTTTTTTAATATTAGAATCTAGAGTTGAGATCTAGTTCAACACAAAAATAACAAAGTACATATTTAAATATCATCGATCAAAGCACGACTTAATTTATTGTTTTAAAAAAATTAAGAACCAATTTTATTTCGCATTTTACTTAATCATTATTTGATAAATCAGGCGCAATAAGAATAATTAATATTGATGATTTAAATATATTTTCAATAAATTATACATTATTTAAAATAGGAATAAATTTTCCGGAATAGAGTTTTCCCCGCGTCGGGTAGAAAACGCTCTCGTCAAATCCCAGTTGGTCCCTTTTAAGATCGGAATGCGAGTTTTATACAAATAAAAAAGAGCATTAGGTCGCTTGACATTCAAGATCAAGATCAAAGACCGTATTGAGACAGAAGTCTTTCTCGGATCGTAAAACTATTTTTTTCCACAGCCGTAAAGGGCTTTAGTAGATGCGCCTTCGATCTGAGTAGGTATATAGTGGTGGGCGGGGCCGAGAGATCTAAAACGACACAATTTCCGATTTGAAAATGTTTCTCTCTGCTGAAATATCAATCGGATGGGGAGTGATGCAGAGGAGGCTTTTGAGGCCGCAGTCGGGAGAAGACGATACGGAAAATTCTTCCGGGCTCTCTCTTATCAATGCCGCGCGCTGTAGGCGATGTTTTTGCTTTGATATTTTATCGGGCCGAAAGATGCGGCGTAAAAAATGTCGAAAAGTCATGGCAAATACTCGAATCTCGTATTGTAAATTTGTTTTATATACGTATATATTTATTCTGAAAATAAATACGCGTTCGACTTTACCGCCGACACGCGAAATGTGTTTTTAGCGTGATGTGAGCAAAGTTTTAACGCGGATATGTTAACTTCCAAAAAGGCATCCCTGTTACTTTTTATTATTTTTTTTATACATTATATTAAAAAAAACAAACAATAACACAACTCCAATAACGAAATATTAGTATTGATATCTGTGTTAAAACTTGTAATATCTATATACATAAGTAATCCGTCCAATTAGACGATTTTAATAATATCTAAAAACGATAATTTAAAATCAAATTTTAATAAAAGCAAATAACGTATTACAATTATAATAAGAACATTGCCTAAAACTGCTTTGTAAAAAAATATTGTGTATTACAAAATACTACAAACTAGCTGTCTTGAAACTATATATCAATTTAGTTTTCATTTACGCGTAATAAATTATATTGTACGTTAACATTTTCATAGAATACAATATATTTCTGTTTATGCTTACAGTTATTGATTTCATATTTTTTATATTATACGACTATAGACTTTATCTGGATCGTCTTAGTATCGTAGCTCAGAATCATTGAGTCGCACGTCTTGCGAAAAGCTCCTGACTGCTCTCTAGTGACTGCACAGCTCTTAACTTAATCCAAAGATTAAAGCTGGAGTGCTACTCAGCTGCCAAAGTCCGACTAAGAGTGATTATCGGCTGTCTAAATCTGAATTTTGATCTTGAATATTGATTCTTGATCATGTGAAGTATTGGCTTTTATATAAAGCTCTTCAAAAATATTTTAAAACCATTCAGAGTCAATATGATATGATATTAATTGATCTTAGAGATATTTTAATTTATAAACATCTTTTAACGAATTATTTTTGGCCTTTTAGTAATGCCTAATCGTTCTCTTTATTGATCTATTTTGGCAAACATGATATTCATGTTATTATGCACTATTTATGTGGCTTCGTTATTTGCATGCTTTCGTTTATTTTGCGTGATGTTTTATAAACTCGTGGTTTCAATCGTGATTATAAATCTCAAAAGCCTATACATATCAAAATTTTAAAACTAACCTTTGTATTCAGAAATATATATATCGACTATTAATTTTTGGCCAAAAAATTTGATAGATCCTTATATTAAAAAGACTGTGAATTAAGCTTTTATTTAAGAATTTAACTGCTCTTTGAATTTAGTAATAATAAAGCTTAATATATGAAAAAATATTTTTTTTAACCGCTGCTTAATACTGCAAAAGATTCTGATGCTCTTCAACTAATAGACTAAGGGTATAACTATGCAGCCAAATTTATCTTAAAAATAAATATATATAATAAGCTTTATTACTCAGCTTCGCTCAGGATAAATTTAAATTAATAATTTATTTATCTTCTCGTATTGCAGTAAAATGTAATCGGTCGTTAGCGCGTCGCTGTTCAGTTTCTTCGGCGGTTTCATTGGCATGTGTTGCAGTAGCACGTAATCAGTTGTCAGCACGTCATTGTTCAGCTCAACTTTGAATGTAAAATCGTAAAATAGCACAGTTAACTTATAAATGGCAGCCATAATGACTTGTGTAAAAGGTGTATATTGCTACTGTTCACCGTTTGGGACAGTTAGATAGACATACACGTGTATTTTCTGTTTCGTTCTATAAATTTGCCACATGTAGATAAATGTAGATGTCGGTATCAGGCGGTGGAGATAAATGACAGCTTTTAGAAATCCAAGTCTTCACTGGTGAATCAAATGGCAATCATTGGTCTAGGTGTAGTAGATGTTCCTATTGATGTGGTAGTGTCATGATCTCGTAATGATCTCTCGATATGCTCTGCTAATGTGAGTTTCAGTTCTGTTCTTTTGCTCGTATGAGCTCTCATGTGCTCTTTTAATGATCTCTTGATGTTGTTCTGATATAACTATGTATCACATATTTGCTATCGATCGTTGAAAGAAACTTTAATGTATTGCTTACTAGGATAATTAAGAACCAATCGGATATCTTCAGAAAAAATGTAGTTATTATGCAATACTTGGGTTCTGCACAATTTCCAGATCCATTGTTGCGCTACTCTTTTATTATATGGAAGCCACTTAGTGTTTCAATTCAACCAGAACGACAACACTGTTGTCATTTTAAAAATATTAGTCGCTTACCGTTACTCTAATTGAATCATTAAATCCCTTCACGACTATTATGAAAATACTAGATTTTAATTGAAAGACAAAATTGAGTTTCATATCCATTGACGGTACGTTTCACTTTGGTGCTTTGATTAAGGCAGAAATCCCAAAAGCATTTTACTTCCTAACTGAAATTAGTCATGACACCGCTAGTCAAGTTCTAATTTATAACACACAAATAGCTAGGGCTTTAACTCATAATATGTTGGCAAAAAGTTTAAGTTGTATAATAATTTTTGGCACATGTATTTCATTGTAAATGAGCTTTCTTGAATTAAGAACTAAGATTAAATTTTAAAATGAGCGTTTAACGTTATTAGTTTACATTTTTTTTAATCAGACATACAAAATTTCACGAACATTAATACATATTTTGGGTTTAATTTAACTGATACTGCGTAAATTGCTATAGATAATATGTCTCTGAGAAGTATTGGACTAAAAGACTAATCTTAGAAAGTTGCTGATGCTCTCAAATTTGTATGTTTTTAGTGACTGGTGTGTCATTTAAACTAATCTAAACATTGCTCTGCTGGCAAAATCTCAATCTGAAACTGAATGACATTCTAAAGAAATATAATGGTTTTATTCTGAAAATATCTGCTTTTAAGATGAGAAAAAGTTCTCTGTTGATACTTTTTTTTATAAAAAAAACAGAATTTGAATCAGAATTACGTTTAAAAAAAACATCAGGTAAATTACTTCTTAAACGGTGCGAACGATGTTTTTTTTTACCTGACAGTTATTGTAAAGTGCATTTGTGTGTGACCTATTGCTTTTTTTGCTAAATGTAACACTTGTGAATTTCCCTTATCCTCACCGCACATTTCGTAATATTGTTGATAGATATAAAATGCATTTTTATGCCGTAAGAATCAAGAATCTAACATGGTTAGTTCTGGACCGGTGAATGTCAAAGTTGCATATAAATACATTAAGAATGGAATCTTTGAAATCGTGGGTTGCGTAAAAGCTTGAGAATTATCGATTTTTGTGTAAAAATGTCATGTCTAGGGTATTATTACACACGCCAACATCTCTTTTTCAACGCAACAGGCGAATGAGAGCCCATGCCAAAGGCCACACGTCACTTTCGAGCATAAATAAGCAGTTTTGCGCAAAGACAACGATTGCGGCTGCGTCTCACAACCACCGCTGCGGGTCTACGTTAATAAATAAGAACCGGGTGGATAGTGGAGCATATAAATTGGCATGGAAGCGTGCCAGGATCCTTCGCGTGTCTTCCCCTTAAGGCGGACCAAGGTGGTGCCTGTCACACTTCGTTTGCCGCAATAAAGATAATGCAATAACGAATATTGTTCCTCGCACTCTTGTATTATTTTCACTTGGAAAATAAATTTTCAGACGGGCCGCCGCCGTTCGGAAAATTGTGTCGCAAAGAAATTACCGAGCGGCGGTGGGGCAAAGATGAAGTTAAATCCAATAACGCGACGGGGTGACGTTAATTGAAACAATTTAACGCGGTCTACGTGCATGGAGTTGCCATGTTTTTATCTTCGCTGTTTACTCCCTGCATATAATGCGATGAGGGACGTAAATTTAATATGTGGTTAATTAATGAGATTTAAGTTGTGTCAACAAAATAAAGTCATATCGCGCTGATAATATTAAACCCTTAATATTCACAACACCTTATTGAAAACACATGTAAGCAAAAATAATATGAATAGTTTAAAAAAATAGGTGGTAGTTAGTTTTTTACATGTGTATAGTATTCTAATGATATTTAAAACAAATTGAAAATGTTTCCAATGATTTGAAAAACATCAAAAAAGGATATAGTCGGATATTATGGTTTTACATATATAAAAACTTTGTTACAAGTTACATCGTATCCTTTAACCATTGACCATAAATCAGACTACTTGGCACCACATACCGGTGATTCGAATCTTGCAAATTAATTTCTACCCTTGTGACTTATTTATTGTTATGGCGTAAGCAAGGTAAATTAAGAACTAATGCTGCATAAATTGAAAAGAAACACCGCTATAAAATGCGATTCTAGGAATAAATAATTTCTCTCCTTTCATTATGCAAATTAGAAACTTTCTTTTTAATACTCTTAGCAGCCAATTGAGAGTTTTTTTACTGTTCTGATAACCATGAATACAAAGAATTTTAATTTATTTAATTTTGTCGTTATAAAATAACAAGCATAAGCTCAATGTGTTACAACGTGGTTAATCAGTCCCAACTTGTTAAGTCAATAAGGCATAAAATAATACCTAAAAATAAGACTAAAAGTCTAGGAATCACCGACATGTACATTTTAAATGAATATTACACTAATATGTAAATTATAATTTAAGACAATATATGTCGCTTTGCAGCTAGAGCAAGTTTTTAATAACAGTGCATTTTTAAAATTAAAATTTAAAGTCTGCTGCGGGGGTTCAAAGCAGTGACTTCAAACAAAAGACGAGGCATAAGTGCGTGGAGCGAAGTATTAGTACGAGCATGATATCGTAAAAATGCAGACGTACTTCTCAACGGCTGCTAGGTCCACAGACACCGCTCGCGAGAATTCAAACACGCGTGTACCGTAACTCCTAATATAAATGAGTCGCAATAAATCAAACTTGAAAAACTATAGCTTATTTGATAAGTATAATAAACATTTTTCAACTGCATATTTTTTTTATTTTTGTATTGTAAAACAGTAACGAATCCAGACAAATAAAAATATATAAATTGTTTTACTGTCTCAATTTAAATCATTACCTTGATACTACTTTCACAGTATAATATTTATTTATAAAGTGAGTTTACCAAAAAAATTGATAAAATAAAATAATTTTTAATGACAAAAATATAAGAATTATATTGGAATCACTAAACATTAATGTCATAAAACCTAATTATAATAATAATATATTCTTTAAATGATCTATGATTATTTTATAAGCCCAAATTAGGTCAAGGATAGTTGAACCTCAAACTTTGAACAAAAACTTATGTAATCATATCATATAGAAAAATTCATTTTAATATTGTGTCGATTGTTACATAAATTAAAAACTTTGTGTTATTAGCATAGTATTTTTGCTTTTATCTAACTCACAATAAACAAAATATGAGTAAAACTAATTTAACACTATTCTAACCTAAGCAGAAAAATAATTTATAAATATAAATAAAAGATGTTCAAAAACTAGGAAACAGAAACACTTTTTTTATAGGCTCAATGATGTTTAAATAGAATTTATATAAATTTACAAAAAGCCGTAAATTTTTTTTAAATTATATTTTTAGTAATTCGTCGTTTTCTGCTTAAAATAATGTGTCTCTTAGTATAGAAACATATAATAGTAGGATATTTAAAATGTTATTAAATAAATCAGTAAAAAATCTACAATAAAACCTAGCATTATGCTACTATCAAAGATATTATAAAACTGATATTTTAAGCCTTTAAAATTTAATAATGCAAACAAAAATACATTTATTTAGTGTTTTTAAGATATTAAAAAATTATTTAATTAAGAATAACGAGGAACACGTGAGGTATCATAATGTATGCAAATGGGGGTTTGATTTATATGCGGTGCTGTTTTATATATCGATCAGTATTTTACGCAAAAGTGTCCTCAAGTGCTTGACGTGAAATATCATAGATAATATATGGAAGAGATCATGAAATCTGTGTTTGATGATTATCTGTCATCGCAAATATCACAAGAATTGCCAAAACCATGTTTTTTAATGATTACAAAGCATTCTTGGAATTTATTAATACCAAATGCTCATTAGACTTCAAAATTAAATAACTTTAATGGGATGCTATTGCTACTTGCTATGTGATATTTTCTCGATATCTTAGTGCGAACGCTGGACAAACTTAAAAGCTTTAAAAACTTAAAACTTTCACTAAATATCTTGGAATCACTTTTAAGAGCAAGTGGAAGTGAAAAACTTGGATATTCTCGGCTTTGTTTTGAGAAACGCGTTACACTTTGACAATCTGACAGTTATTCCTTCCCTTTATGATACTTTAATCTCCAGAATTGTTAAATTGGTATCAATAATTTAAAATCTATGAATAACCAAATACTCGCTTTTTGGGGCTCGTGATTTTTTTATGAAATATATGAAACATAATTATTTATTTCATCTAAAAAATAATATTTGGACAGAAATAAATTTCAGTGTCAAAACTGCTTGGCTAGGTAAACATAAAATTAATCCAATTAAAAGAAATCGAAACATCCGCGGTTGATAATACATCAAATAACAACCTGAAATTCAGTATATTATTGCAAAATTTCATAGTGAAAAATTTACGATATATGTAGATAAATTAGATAACACTAATAAAAATATATCATTCATTAACTAACGAACATTTGGAAAAGCGCGAAATGATTCACTGATTAAGAAACAAAGTGGAAAAGCTCAATTCGGATTAATTATCGCCATATTAGTTAATTTTCGTCATTAAGTTTAATATAAAAAGAAGCTTTGAGGATTTAAAAAACAGTGAACGAATAAATATGTTTTTTTCATTACTAATATTTTGTGTAAATTGAAAATGGTTGCAATGGTTCCAAACCACTTATTTATAATTTAATAATATGTTTCTTTAAATACCAATATAAAATTTGGTATAAACAATATATAAAAAAAATCTATTTATAATATAATATAATTTGCACTCACCAAATTTTTCGGCATCCATTTTCTGCGTACAACTGTCACGGACACATTTATTTTCACTATTACACTTATAAACCACACTATATCCTTATTTATATTTATTTTTATTATTTACACTTTTTTTATTTACACTACACACATTTTTTAATACGTATAAAAACATTTATCAATATGGAATTTCACAACTTCTACACACGTATGCTGTATCTTTCCTTATTGCACATGCAAAACCATCACGACATTTTCTTCTCACATATTTCACTTCACTTATTGACTGATGAGTTATCAGCTTATTCGAAAGCCTTTATGGTGGATCGACAGTATGGCAAGATGTGGTAGAAACTCACAAAAATCGATATATCACTAAATTCTGCATCTATTCTTTAGCCTTACTCAAAAGATAATCTCTGATTTTTTCTGTTACGATTCAAATTTCGATAGACACGGAACGAATTAAACAATGCGCGTTGAAATAAATAAAAAACTACCTTTTTGTTTATTCCATTGTTTTTTATTATATTAGGTAACTAGGTAACCTTTTAAATATTTACTTTATTATACATTGAGGTAAGAATAATTGTTATTATTCTGCGAAATCGATCGGCCACCAAGCATAGTTCGACAAAATCCCGAGCGGTAAGCAATTTTTTTTTTATATAATTATATACATTCAATACAATAATGTTTTGTAATTTTTTTTATCATCATGACACATTGAGGTAATTTGTTAGGTAACGTTGATTTTTATTTAATTTAAATAAATAAGAAATAGTTATACAAACAATATGTTTCAAATTTTGTTTTATATAATATTTTTTATTCGATTTATTTATTTAATATAAATCTGAATATTGTGTGTAGTTTCGTTTCCATACATACCTATTATAATAAAAAAGGCAAACGAAATGGTAAATTAAAGCAATAAACATGTAAAAGATAATTATGACACACAAAAGTATGTTCCATTTTACATTAATTGCTCTAGCTCTTCAGTGTAACTGTAATTCAAACTTCACCTGTAATTCAAAAACTCTCAAAGATGTATGAGTTTTACAAAATTATAAGCGAAGAGGTCTCGCATATCCGGCTTCATAAAAAAAACAGTTCCATCATAATACAGACAAACACCCAAGCGTCTTTTATTTTGCAATCACATCTTCTATTATTTACCATTTTCGCATGCGATACTCTCACGTGTTCTCATACCCTGTGTATTATTCCTAAAATTATTTATTAAACAATATCATGTAAGGACGTGAATCTACTACTTTTGCATTTCTGAATTATTAATCGCACTCCATTTCGCTTTCTTACCTGCATAAATAATTTGCCATATTTAATCGTTTCCGAAGAATCTACAACAAGGGCAAAATAACCTATTTGAATATAAAATTTGTCGATACGAATTCGAGGATTGAAGCATGCAAATGTCACTTCGCAGCTTTGGTGTATATAAAAATTTATCGCATATAGGCGAAGCGACGTGTATTTCATTGGATTTTCGTATGTAAAATATTCAAGATGCCATCCAGAGACATAGTTTGCCAGTTTGAGGGGCAAACACGCCATTTCGAACGGTTGTTCTTTCGCCGTACCCAAAAGAATGGTTTAAATATTGCATCATTGGTTTACTGAGCAATATATTGGAAACCAGTAATTCTAGGTTTAACATAAATAATTTTATTTAATTGTCCATGAATAAGTATTAAAAAATCACATACATTACAAAAGGAATATTTTATAAATAATAAATCTTAATATTGAAGGCTTTGTTGTATATTTTTACTAGTATTTATGCAACAGAAGTTTGTTTTAGAGAATTGTACCATAACACACTTTTTTCGATTTTTACATACCTCTTTTATACATTCTACACAAATTTATATTAATATAATTAAATATAATACCATATTGATTATTAATTAAATAATAATACTAATTTAGTATAATTAATATTTTAAATTGAATTTCAAAGACTTTATTTAATACGTAATTAATTTGCTAAATAAGATCAAACGTTCTTGATAACATTTACAAATTTCATGGCGATAATTTTTTCAATGTGATCAAATATATTTTATTTATATAAATTGTATTCGTAAAGTATTTATAAGCATAATAAAACAAATATAAAAGACTAATCTATAGAATTCATTTGCGTGTATTATAGTAAATTATAAAATTAGAAACATAACTTAAACCACCATTATATTAATTTGTAGTAAATCGAGGGTAATAAATATTTATTAAAAGCATTACAGTTAATAACGTTGTGCGAACGATATCAGCGTGTGTGTTTTGTGAATAAATTTTGTATATTATTGGCCATAATGAGTTGTTTTCTATTACATTCTTGTTTGTAAGGCTATTAAATTGTTTTAGATTAAAATCCGAACGATCGTCGCCGTTCGATTCGATTTTACATAAAACCTGATTAATGCACCCAAAACACGCGAGCACGTTTCATAAAGTGATATTATACGTAATGTAGCGGTATAATAATAGTTTTTAATAATAATAATACAGATAAAAATAGCAACAAATCTATAATGCTATTGCCATTGTCAAAGTTCTAAACAACACAGCTTCGGAGTATATTAATTTTGCAATGTCACACGGACCCCAGTGGAAACGGTAGTGTTGTTGCGAATCCAGGCCCTTGGAAAACCATGATTCCGTATCTAATGACTAAAATGGCATTTTAAATATTTTTTAAAATCGTAATATAATTTCTTGAAAAAATAATAATAGGTACGAGTTAACGTTTTTTATGCTACATATTTTCTAAAATCATATTTTATGCAAAATATTTTAATTAGGCAACAAAAATTATTTAAAATATATACCCATAATATTTATCTGATAATTAGTCGTGTATTTTTGCTGTTCAGTGTGCAATTTATCCTTTTTTATACATTTATCGTTGCTTTGATTTTTTTCCAGAGTCGGGCCCCTCAAGGAGAACGGGCCCATGGAATTTGCCCCTTCTTTCTTCCCATCTTTCGGCAGGCCTAAGTACGGGAATTACTACTAATATTTTACTAAGCTTGTAAGTTTTTTTTAATATCCTCTTATATGTATAATATAAAATCTGGTACAACGTCAGAATCGCTGACGACAAAAAATAATGTAGGGTTTACATATCATGCCTTTTATACCCATCTCTCAAGCCAACGTTTCTTACTCCGACTTTGGAGTCATCATCTTAAGTAATTACCTTGATCAAATTTCCTTTAACACATAGTCAGCAAGCTAAAAATGGACACAGCTAAAAAATATTTTAGAAGCGTTCAAAATATACTATATTTTTAAATTGTTATCTATATAAAAATATGTTTAATTCAATGGTCAAAAATTTATAAATGTATAGAATTAACTATTATATTTATGAGCTTTTCCATCTGATAGATGAGCGGCAGTGTTTTATTGATTAAGGTAAGCTTAAACAAGACTCAAGGTTAAATTCTTGATGTTACACTGCGGTTAAGTTGTGTAATGAATAATTGTATAACCCTCTTTATATAATATATTTAGAAGGTATTTATGTATTATAGATGATTTGGTTTTCGCAAATAATATTTAATTCATAAACTTAAGATAAATAAATATGTTTTACGTATAAGAATAAGTTTATAAAGTTATAAGCGCTTATATAATAGGAAAGATTTCGCGTCGTCAACTTTGCTGTTAGGCAACGATACCCCAAAGTTTGTCCCGTTTACGTTTCTGATCCCCCGTCAATATTTGACGTTTTCCCAAATCTTACCTTCTTTAGATATAATAAGACAACGTGTTCGTTTGATCGCACATTCGCACAATGCAAGCTATATAATATAATGAAAGCTCGCGCTCTGTCGCACAGGTAAAGTTGTGAGCTTTCTCGTGTAATCTGTGTAAAAGTTGGTTCTTATCCGCGGATCTTTTGAGGTCTGCAACGCACTCGGAGCGAGCTTAACTCATCTAATCTTAGTTCAGCATGCAAAGTTTGCTCTTCGTTTTGGAAAACGGGCAACACGTAGGTACCTCCGTGCATAGCTCAGCGAGGATGTGCTGGCTGCGCTATCGCCTAGGTGTATGTGGGGGTTGTTTTGCCGATTTGGCTGCAGACATTCCACCCCCTCATGTGGGTAAACTGTTTGGAATTACCGCGGCGGTTCCAAGAAGTGTCACCAAGTTCACCAGACACCCGGCATAATTAACTAAACCAAACCGCCCGAAGAGGGAATGCACGTAGTTGGCAATTTTTGACTAGATAAAAATTTAATTTTAAAATATTAAAGTAGTAAGGAATAATAATTGATAATAAATTAAATTTGAACCTATTACAATTATATTGTACAGCTTTATTTTTGTAATACATTAATCTATTTAACCCAAATTCAACGTCTTTTATCATTTTGTATATATATATATATATATATATATATATATATATACTACATGTATTGATATTATTAGTATGCAAAGATTGCAGCGTCGCTTAACGTTGAAATGTAAGCAAGGAGGCCATATCGGCCCGCGAGATGTTACCTTGTACACCGGCTGATTGAATCAGTTTAAAGTTTCAATTTTCTAGTATTCTCTTATATGATAAACTTTGTCTGCTATTTCTGCGCTACAATGTGTCGTCATTTTTCTTCGTCTAGTAAAGTACGCCTAAAAAATCTCTACCCCGAAAAAAATTTAAACAAAATGGGTGTCTGAAATGAAAATAGTTTGTTCACCACTGCTCTATGACACTAGTTCGCACCATTTTTAAATCGTAATTTTTAATTTGGAACCTCTTAGTAACTAAATACTTTCTTAATCAAAAAAATTTGCAAAGGTCCTTGATAATATATGACTACTATCTGTTCATGTATCTTGAAACCTTTCTTTAAATAGCGTTGGAAAAATATTTCTAAAGTTCTCGCAGAAATTTTTATGTCGCTAAGTATTACTTTAAACTACTAAAGAGTTAGACTAGCAACAGAATATCTAACTATTTTCGAAAAAATTTAGTTTTTGATATCAACACGTTTTAAAAAGTCACGATTGCATCCACTTCCATATTAGCCGACTCGCTAATAGCTGTCGTTATTTACACTGGCATTACACATTGATATATTATATTTGATGTAAGCTAATTTCTGTTTTATTTGTTATTTTGTATAATACATTATTTTTTACCAACGCGATGCATTAGTGTAACCTATTAGTTAACGATGGTCTAATTTTATTTGAAATAAATATTCTACCCTTACGTTAATATTTTCATTCAAATTGTAATAAATGATCAAAGTAAAAAAATCTAACTAGAGAGCGCATTACAGTCATTTGCTACGTAATAGTAGCGTATCAAGTTGAATTGTGAATGTTTATTTACGAATATTTCAACGAAATAACTATAATTTGTCAAATTCGGAAGCAATGAAACCATTCGCTCTGAATTGCTTGTTCGTTTCATAGGGCAGTTTCATTAGAGAGACATTAGCGGCACGTAACCAAGCAAATTTTCAAATGTTGAATGGGGTGGGAATTTCTATACCCCTTTTATTACCACAATAGCGAAATCTCAATTCAGTAAAAAAAACAATCGAGCTTTCTGCGAAAATTACTAAATAAGTCCATACCATCCTCTGTCATTAGTGTAAACATAAGTTGCGAATCGATTGAAGGTAATGTACGTACAATCGTAATATATTATTTGCAGGAATATTGCATTTTGTATATTTATGTGTCAATTCTAAGAATTCGATGGCCATAGTGGATAATTAGCACTGTGGCGTTGAACATTTTTTGCATGCATAATTATAAAAGCGGTCGGTCACGTAAAGTTTCAGTAATGTGCGGTTCAGATTGTTATTGCTTGGGTCAATGGTTTAATTTTAGCGCTAAATTTTATATTATGTGTGTATTGAATTACGTGAATAAACCTTTATTGTATCGAAAAACTATTAAGTTTTTATTTACAGCTTTTATGGATATAAAGTTGATTGAATCAATAATATACTAATTGATGAACTAATAAAAATGAGAATCTTTAATGGTAATTTTTTAATAATATCAACATAGATAAAATATTTTTACTTATAAAAATATTTATAACTGATCCAAAAATCATACATGTAGCCGGTGTAACAAGGTGCTAAAATTTTGGCAATCGACGGAAATATCGATAGCGGTTAAGAGCGCGCCAATTAAAAAAAGTTATAGTTGGGAGAACGATTGTGAAGTGAACCGTAACTGTAACATCTGCACTAGCTTCACAAATTTAACAACCTTCATTAAAAGTTCTCATTAAAATTGTCGCAAACATACTATACCTATATAGTATATATACAACGAGGCACTTTTTGCCAAGTTCGCACACCATTCGTGCGCTTCAAACGCGCCACGGTAATTGAACCCTTGCTGTAAAATACACATCGACGGTGATAATATTGAATAACTACATTTTGAGATTTAGTTTACCGAAAGTACATGAAACCTTTTTCTTAACACTTTGAGCTGTAGTCCTATTCATAAGCATAGCATAATTCTCAAACTCCGCTTTGACATCCCCAGTACCATGACATGCTTAGAAACAGAACGCTTTTGTCATTTCTAAATCAATTCACGTATTGCTTCAATATTCTTTGACATTCTATGGGTCTAAGGTCTGCCAGTTGATTTTCATTTAAGTGTAGATCTAGTTAACTTAAAAATATAAGTCTATAGAAAAATCGTTATCCGATCTAGTACAGATGCATTTAGCGCGAAGCGTTAAGGAACGATCATAATACACTTGAACAACAAAGCTCCAAAATTCACTGGTACTATAAACTCTAGAATTAAACACAGCGCCTCTTCAAAATATATGAGATAATTTTGCTCCACAAAACACTTTTTATGTCCTACAAAGTCACTTTATCAGACTAAATTTTTAAACTGCGGGTATTTTAAAATTATTAATCATATCAAAAAGTACAGCAAAATATGTAAAGAAGAATTATGCAACATTTTAGGAATGACTTGATACTCTGTGCTGCTTTGTTTTATAAATATTCTTTGTAAACTTAAATATCACTTAATCCATACTACTTTTTAAGTAAAATACATTTTAATTAAAATATAATGGAGATTATATCGTAACTCTAGTGAAAAGCACAATGATAAATATAACTGATACGATTCACGGTACAATATTCAATTTTCATATAAATGAAATCGTGCCGGATTGGCTCGCTTACCGGATTTGCGTATCCCTGCCATGAAACACTCACAGCATTGGCTTCACAAACATTATTGCTTTTGCATAATGATACATAATAAATATGATTTATTACTACATACATCATTAAACTACATTACATTCATTAAATTTTAATGAGTGAACTGAATAAAATAATTTTAATAATGAAGTAACACATTCACTGTGAAAAATTTCATAGTTGTTTGAATAAAATATTGTAATGAGAGAAAATCCTATTACGTTAACAAACATGGTTAATTTGAATTAGAACATTAAACCGCTAATTAAATGTCGGTTATTTTATGGCAACAAAACAAGTTAAACTATGTTTTGTCTCAAACAAATGCTCAACAATAAAATCACTGTACCAAAAATTCAAATTTAATTTTTAACAAACGATCGTTTGTTCTTCTCGCATCGAATGCGATAATAATACGAAAAAGCGTTCGTTTCTATTGGAATTTCTCATATTTCATACAGATGGTACATACTTTTTTACAGAAAATCGTCAAATGTTCCGTCAGATATGCGAGTCTCTCAACAGCCCTTCATCGTTTTTCGAACGTTCGATCTAAACGATCGTAGACACACATTCACGTCTGTAAAGTTCGTGCAATGAATATAAACAATGCCCATTTGAAAGCCTCCCTAGTTTTTAAAGGTCGCGTGTCCTTATACCCACTCCGGTTTTCTTTTCAACATTTGCTGTTATCGATATGTCTTACTACACTTACATAGAATAAAAGTGATAATAAAACTCGTAACGATCGTGTTACACCCGAGCGTTAAACGCTTTTTTCTCCTTAAAGGGATGTGTCGTAAAAATGGGTTTTATGGGATTTGAAATTATGTATCTAATCTAAATAGGTACATTTTTACTATCTTTGCTTATATTATAAATATTTTAATTTACTCTCAGCAAATTAATTTAAAAATCAATCGTATAAAAAGCGTTTGTTGATTTAAAATGTAAAATATAAAAATATTACGTTTAGATGAATCTCTTCTCTTTTGAATGCACAAGAACGAAATACGTTTTGAAACACATTAGAATGCAGGTTAGCCACTAGGGACTTTTTGAAGTCACAGGAATATAAATTCACTTTGATCTTAGTAAATCCCGGTATATGTGATTTTTATACATAAATCCCGATTGTTGATCTAGTTTCAGTACAAAATAGATACTGTAGTTTATATACATGAAATTAGACAAAAATGTATTAAAAAAAAAATCTTTTGGGTTTTTATTTAAATTTAAACAATATAAATGTAAAATATAATATTTTGAACTCAATTTTATAATAAATATCACTGGTTTTGGAGACTACATGTTATTTTCCGTATATTTTCGTAAATAATGCTTCAGACTTAATAATTAGTAATGCTTTTATTTAATATATTGTTACTAAATATTGTATCTTTATAATAAAATATTATAATAAAAAAAATTACATTATATAATTTATTTAATTTTTAATAAATTTATAAGCGGGCCGCAGGTTAGACACCTTTGAATTAAGTAACTTAATATTTTTCTTAGCTGCGTTTTTATGTTTATCATATTTGTACCTAAAATTGCAATATTTGTATTTTATTTAATTTATTTTAGTAAAGTAATTTAATTATTGATTATGTAGAACATTTTTGATATAATTTAATAATTTACACAATTTATTAGGAATAAAATCTCTAAAAAAGTAGTATGATTGTTTATTTTTTCTCAGTATAAGACATAGTTTATTATTTTTATCCATAGAATATGTAAATCATATTAAAGCTTTAATCTTAAAATTCGCAATTCCAATAAATAATTAAAATAAATGACATGTATATGTATTCTTTACTTGTTATTAATAATATATAAATATATTTATATACGTTCTCTTGTGCACGATAATATGAATTTTTCAATTTTACGCCTAGAGCATAACGCCGGGATTGTGCGGACGAATCCTTATATTTAAACAACAATATGTCCGTCTAAGAAAGGGCCCAGAGATGATTTATTCAAAGGGCATGTATGCGGTCCAGGCTTGCGGCCTATCCGGAACCTTCATTATGCAATCCGCCTAGGGGCTAACTATGTTAGCGAGATTCGAAATTCGCCAAAGCCGACTCTGTCTTTTTCACGTCTGAGCAAAATTTTCTCTCGGACAAATAAGAAAGCAAAGAAAGAGAAAAAAATAAAATAAAACATTGAGCAACAATTATTTATAGCATCTTGGCTAGAATTCAATTTTGTCCCTGGTATTGCAAGAGCAAAAGTTGCGTCAAAGAACTTTGTGCAAGTTTAGCAAAAAGTGTAAACTGGACGTGATGGGCGAGAGAGGTGGATGTGACGAATAAGACACGTTTGCAGACTCGTTAATAAATTTACTTTTTGTTCGTATCTTTGTGATTGAAGAGCTTGAAGTTGGATAGAGCACGGAGACAAAGAAAACCTATCGATTGTTATTCAAGAGGGTTTTTTAAAAGTCGAAAACTCAGTGCACAAAGCAAACGAGCATCTTTGTCACACATGATCAAATTCAATTTTAGAATATTTTTTTGGAAGGTTAAACTGAATAAAAGTAGTAATATATCAATATTTTTTAATTAAATATTAGACAGGTTGCATAAAAAATAATTTTCATAACCATAAATAGTAGTGATTTATAAAAATTCTACTACCCAAATTATGCATTTAATTATCATAAAAAAATATGTTTTATAAATAATATTACAGCTTAAATGACTTAAGTAATTTATAATACCTACAGATAGTTGCATTAAATAACCGATTTAAATATTAAATGTCTCTTCTTGTATATACTATATTATATTCATGGCTATATTAAATTTCACACTTGACATTTTCATTTAATACATATTTCGCTAGCTCAGTTATAGCACGCACGTACATAGTATACAGCTTTAGCATTATTATATTAAAACATCCTCGCGAAAATCGATTTGCAGGAATTCCTGTGAAGATGTCATTTGCATAACTGAACTTTAGGTATAAGATCACTTCACATGCTTCAGCGAACGATGAAATCGGGTTAAAGGGAAGGCTCGATATTGCTGACACATCGGGTAACAAAAAGGGCGACATTATGAGCGGGTAATTGGCCGCAAAACCAGTGGCTTCCAACACGTAAAATAAAATTTAAAATTTTTATTGAAAAAATTTCTTGCGTGCTCTCGTATTCAATGTTTTTATTTTCAAATAGAACCATACGTCTTTATTTTCAAATAGAACTAAATTTTTTTTATGAAAAAAGTTGAAACCTCAATCAACTGGGACTCTGTTGTACATGTTTTCGTTTTTTTGTGTATTTTTATTTTATTTTTAAACGCAATTACAGCCGCTCATTGTGTTCGTATGCGCGGTCGCACTTTATCATGGCGTATAATGGATACGAAACGTGACAACAGAAGCCATACGATCTTTTAACAAAACCCTCTCTCGTATATGTGTATTTACACAAATGTGTATATATGTATAAACACCTACACACAATGAGCTCACTCCTCCTCTTCCTGCAATAATTGCGGATGGAAAATTAAAGGGTGTAATAATCAAAAGCAAAAATTACGAAAATGGGGGAAATCGTTATTATTATTACCCCCGGTCGGTACTCGTTAATTAGTCTTAATAATATTTGTTACTGCGCAGTATTTTGTAGCCTTTTGAAAATTTGTTGCTGGATATCTAAATATTATAAATTGATGATGTTCAATCAAATTATATATACATATACAAATAAGTATAAATACTATGTTATTTCTGACACTAATTACACAATTAATCTCAAAAAAATTTTTACCATGACAAATGTGAAATTTATTTGGATCAATTATCCTTATTATATATTCTCTTTTGCTTTAAATCACAAAAAAATTTACAATATTTTAATACAACTTGATCTTTGTCTTCTTTTTTTCTTTTTTTTTTCATTCATATTCCATTTTTTTCTACGCATGTTTAAGTAATATCTCTAACGTAGATTTAATATACACACATACATTATACGCATACTTAATTCCATTACAAAAATATTTTCATATTTTTTTATCACACCCAAATTTACATCCCTATCCTAGTCAAATAAAACAATTGTTTCAGAGACATATTTTAATAAAGCTTTTAATTAATTTCTCATATAAAAAACCCTGATACTAATATATTTACTACATTAGATTTTAAAAATAATAATACAAGTTTTTTTAATGCAATATATAAATAATCTTTAATATTTCCTATAAAAAACTTTTTCCCTTGAAAAGCTTTGACCCATATTATAAAATTATTTCATATGCTAAGTACTGATGCTTTTATATTGAATGCCATTGTTTCTATGTTTGGCTGTAAATATTAACAATTTAAATATTTTCACCAAACTACAAGTTTTTTTGTGTTAATACAATTTTAAGCTACATTAAGTTTAATATATCTACAGAAAAACTAATTACTGCTCTTCAAAATCAATAACATATATATTTGTAGTATGTTTACTTGTTGCACTTGTCCAATTAACATTCATGGTAATAACATTATTAATATGCAATGCGTCTAGTTTATTACTTCCAATTGTATTAATGGTGTTTTTTCAATTTCGCCTGCAATGTATTCTCTTGTGTGCTTGTTTGCTTCGTTTTTATTGACTTGTAAAACAGAGGAGTTGCTGTAGCAATAATGTTATTCACAATGCTCTCTCTGTCAGAAATTGTCAGAGTGAAAGAATTTCAAATCAACTTAACGACCTAGTTTTTAATATTGTATAATATTATTTTTTGATGAGGCTAATATAGATGGTTTTAATATTGATAATGGACCATATACAGCCCTTGCAAATGTTCGGTCTAGAGTCTGAATAATTATTTTAAACATAGCTAATGTTATACTATCGAAATATAAAAAAAATAGTTTCATGATTACTAATATCTGAATTTACGTTCATATTAAATATTTCTGGTATTGCTAACATTACATTATAATATAATTCATCAACCATGGCATTTTATTAATTTAGATAATTATCTCTATTTTGGCTGCATTTAGGAATTTATATTGGTCGGAATAGCAGAATCCGTGCGGTTTTGTATATTATTTTAACCCGGAGAAACGGGTTCGAGTCACAGCAGCGGTTTAATTTTTTTTTATAATATATTTTGATATTGATATCACTGACAATTATATATTTTATATATAAATGTCAGTGATTCACAGACATTGTCTGGTAATTTTAATATCTACTTACTTATATTCATTATGTCTGATTTTACTTACCCTGTTAATACAGATTTACCCCATTGTAATGTATTGAGTTATGTAAGATTAAAAATAAATCTATATGCTTTTACAGTAATAACAAATGTTTTTTAGCATTTTTATAACAAAAATATATATTTATTATGTATTTTATTTGTACAAAATTGTACAAAACGCAAATTATTTTGCTGCTTATAAAAGGTTTTTTTATATATCTCTGCAAATTTTGTGTAAAAAGCATAATTAAAACAATAATAAATAACCTTCGTCAAAACCAAATTATTTTATTTTGCACATTGTTGAACATTTTTTATTGGTGCTAGATCTATATTGTAAATATTACTTTAAATTAATATAAAATACTTTCTAACTGTATTTCTTAACTAATATATATTTAAGAAAAAAATGCTTTTGGGTGACAGTGAAACCTTTAGCTACTCATAAACAAAAACTATGTGTTACCTTTTTATCCTGAAAGCAGTGTATAATTTAAATTGTAGCCACTTAAAACGAAAAGGTTAATCGCTTAGTATAAATGAACTCTTGTGAATAAACACAATCCCTCTATGAATTGTTAGATTGCATAGTTTCAGCAGCATTATTATGCTACTGAATTATTAGCCTTAAATATGTGTTTATGCTAGGTATACTCATAATTTTAATAAATTTAGAAGGTTTTTTCTTAATCCAATATCTTGTCAATTAAGTTAAGTGAACGTGTTGCAACTGACATTCCTATAACTAAGAAGCTAATTTCATAGACTTTTACATTGATTGGTGCAAGTATTACCCGTTTTTAAAGTCATTTATTATATTAGTAAATTTAAGTAAAAAAAAATTTAATGCAAATAATTATTCAACTACATAGTTTATATTTTAATATCACTAATGCATAATGCAGTAATTTATGATATATTTATTAATTTTATTTAATACAATGATAATTAGTAGAAATGATTTTTGTTAGCTTTTCGCAATTAAATAAAAGCTTTTGAAAATAATACATAATAATTTAACTCTAATTTAATTTAGTGACAATATATATTGAATCAAAATTTAATTTATTAAAAACATTAGCTACAAGCTCAAATTTGTAAATCTTATTATTGCGGTAAAATAATTAAATTGATTGTAAAAAAATGTACAACGTAAATTTATGAAACGTTACAGGCATTTTAAAATTAATTACGTCTTTATTTTTGTTATATTTAGTAAATCATTTATATACATATTTAAATATACATATTTCACCCTGTCAGCGAATTTCATTTCAACCTTTCAACTCAGTTTATTCTTCCATTATTCTGTTATTGTATGACCTTTTGCATGAGACGCGTATTTTATACGCGCTCACTTTCTAGTGTGTGTTACGTACTATACAATACACACATATTCAATTTTTATATAACTATAGTATGATCTTTTTTAAGCCCTAACGCCGATGTGCAGATGTACTATAGAGAGAGGACATAAATTATTCATATTCAAAGTATCATAGAGCTAATGCATTGTTTGGCAATATTTTAAAATGCAAATGTGCCTTTGACTGGTCGTTGTGCAGAATATTTCATACAAAGTAATTTAACATCAAACGAGTGCGTTTCACTGTGACGTGTTTGGCTGAAAGTGTCAAAAATTTTGCGTGTTCAGTTGAAAGTGTTGCATATTTCGAAAATCATATTGTTATGCATTCATGAACTTTAATAATTCATTGCGAGAGCGCATACTTGGTTGATGAAAAACTCAGTAATATTTCAAAATACCTGAAAAGTGCTTAACAATTTTTAACTATATAGTAATATGAACTCTTAATTATTATATTTTTGTTTTATTTTTCATATATAAAACACATTGTATTGGTTACTTTTTGACTAAATATATTGTTATTAATAGCGTAGTAGCATCAGTGAGTTTCATTTTATTTTACACCGTGCCGTATAATCCGCCCCTGTGCACGAGCACCGTTTTTCGATGTTAAAATAGTAGACATTTTTTTTAATTACTACAAATTACTGGAATGAAATTGTGACAGGAACGCGTCACAGTTGTATTTTCATTTCAACAATTCGGACGTATGTTTGGCACAGAAAATATAAAAAATAACAAATAACAGCGTTGAAAAATTACTCGATAATGAGCGATACGTCATATCAAATGGTGTCAACTTCCAACGGATGACACGTAAACGTCACGAACGCGTGTTATAAAAATGTGCCATCAGAAATGCCGTAAAAATATGTACATACTCTACAGAGCAGTGGCTTTTAAACTTTTTGTATATGTATTAAAAAATATTTTAAGACCCACTAACGTCAGTAACCAATATATAAAAGACCTAGATTAAAATTATATATGGTCCCATGTGTTTTTTATGTCTGAGAGATCAGAAGTATTATATAATTTAAATTTCATTCGATTATCACTGATTAGGTTTTCCTAGATTTACTATATCTCACTGAAAATATTTTTTAATAATTAAAATGAAAAAAATATTATTGATTATAAGCTGTCTGATAGTTAATAATTAATAAAGCATATGTGACTGATTTTATTGTGTCGTTCGGTCTTGAAGATTTTTAAACGCTTGGACTGCCCTATCGCGTATAAATCATGTATGTATATGGGCTTAAAAACAATATACTATGTTGTGATTTTTTGTTGTGCTTGTGTGTAATTCTTTATGCACGCGATCCACTCTGCAAAATGCAATTTCGAATTTATTCGCACGTAATTTTCATTCTGTTTAATCACAATAAACATGTAATAATCTGTGTACTGGCAAAAACGGTGACCGCCAACAAAATTACCTCGTATATCATGGACCACCAAAAATCGCCACGTTTTCAACGACAAAACCAAAAAAAACTACCATGAAACGAACAAATGCGTTCGAGCGCAAGATAAAATGTGTATGTTTCATGTGTAAAACATTTATCTCTGAGTTAACAATAAAACAAACCTATTCGTGTATAAACAATTTATGTGTAAAAGTTCAATAGCTTAAAATATTAAACCGTTATTTGAAATAAAATGCCACTATAGTTTTATCACATTATAGAACAGTATGTTTTTTTCTTGCGTAATATAAATAATATAATTATTTAATGAAAAACAAACCGAAAAATAAAAATTAGTATCTAAAATGATTGTTTCCCGGTTTCATATTACATTTTGTTTCTCTCTGGTGGTACGATATTGTGCCAGCCAGTATAGAAATAAATTACTTTGGTTAAAATAAGGCGACGCTTTCTTCAAAGAGAATATAACAGGTCGCGATCCTCGAAATGTGTCATTTTTTACACAGACCACCGAAAATATCGCTTTATTTGCTTTAAAATTTAATAAAACGTCCGCTTTTTGTTAGACACCGTAATATTAATTTACTGCTTGACATTTATATAGAACTGGAAGGCGAGAGACGTCGAACGATCAAATTTAACTTAGACGCTCCATCTTTTATATACACATGACGGAGTTACTTTTATAAATTGCTTAACTTTTTTTTTCTCGGTAGAGACATAGATTAATTAACATTTAATTAAATATTTTTCCTGATGTGAATTAATTTAATTTACATTTTAATTCTACAGAGGTGTTAAACGTTACTAGAAAGGGTATTTAGCATTCGGTACAAAGTTTGAAGGGTCTTATATAGATATGTTACTGTATCAAAAAGCCCGATTCAATTATTTTGCACCATAGATTGTGATGAGGGTTTAGCTTAAAATAGTTAGGTCAAATTAGAATTCTGCTATCGGACCGAATGATTTGGAGACTCACACGATCGAATAAACACAAAATGAAATACATTTTTTTCCGAAAGCTCACACATATATGTACATATATAATATTATTTAGTAATAAAATAAGCTGAAGTTTATGAAGCTTTTCAACAAAGGTTTTGAAATAAAATCTCTGGGTTTTACAGGAATATCGAATATAGAAATAACGATGGTACTTATACATGTTGTGTAGGCAAATTTTATAGATATTTCTAGAGCTTTGGTCAATCGGCAGAGATAAACCGAATAATCCACTGGGATCTTGTATTTAATTCAGCGAGAATTTGCTTTTATTCCTTATGATTTAATGTTTAGTTTTCATTGTATAATAGCGTATAGTGAGCATACTGTAATACGAACTTTAATGGTAAATAATAAATTGCAAATACAAATTGATTTAATAGTTATAAAATATTAGAGCTGTTTAATACTACCTAGATTTTGATCAAATTCTCACTTGACTATGGAAATTGATAACTAAAAATTATCATTATGGTTCTAAAAGCAACAAATATTCTAAAAATAATAATTCGTTTTATACGAATAAAAAATATTACAAATATCTACTCACCCCGAAATTTTAAATACTTTTTAAAATGTATTAAATTTATTTTTTTAACTATTTCCAAATACATTAGTCACTTCAACGCCTTTCCCTATTTAGGGTCAAAGCTTCAGATTCTGCAGCTTTTTTTCTCACACACTAGTGCCCTCAACACCACTAATAGCAGACAGCAGTATTAAGTCTAGTGTATTACCAATATATATTTTCGAAATAATTATCTATAGATACGTGTAATACTTTAACTATATTATAAATTCTTCATATTTTTATACAGTTATTCTCTACGTCCTAATCAATTTATTTTTATTTGATTAAAAAATAATGTATTTTTCGAAGCAAGGAATTCTTTAATGGCGTTTTTGTAAAAATTTTTTTTTTTCACATAAAAATTGTTAGAACAGAAAATCTATTCATTTTTTATCGTCTTCATGGATATATGAGGGCGAGCACTGGCATGGTGTGAAATTATAAAGAAAGGTCTTTTTTATCGTCAGGGTCACTATATGTCTGTCGTAATTATATGCCTTTAACGAATAATGCCCTTCGTATTCCACCAAATGCATAACATCATCATTAATTTTTGGCAAAGTGAGATTTTCCTCAGACAATTTATAAGAGACCCATATTCTGCAAATGAACACCTTTCCTAACTTTTTAAACGATGTAGGCGACAAGTTGAGCTTTTGTACTAGTTTCTGTATCGTTAATCTTGCACCTACTTTGATGGCAGCCCTAATATCCTCACAACCCCTAAGGACTACCCGCCTTTACGAAATAATTAATATCAAATTCCCGGAACGAAATTTTTATAACCACAATTGACACTTTTTAAATTTAATGTCATCTTTCGTCAAAGCATTACATATGTTTTTAACTGCTATTAAAACTCATTAAGCATGATATAGCTTAACTGAGAATATTTTATCTTATTGATTTAGGGTTAAATATATCAAAATAAAGCATAATATGTTACTAAGTTGCATTATTGATACGACTACCATTAACAAACACCAAAATTACGGTGAAATTATCGTTAATTTATAAAAAAAAATACATTTTTACAAATGTAGAGTACGCTCGGGATACGTAAACTGTGTGGCTCAAAACAATTTCGCTCAGAATATTTATTTTATTTATTTGAAAAGAAAATATATGTTTATTTAACATACATAGATCAGAGCTAAGCTGAAAATTTCAACGGACAATTAAAAATATATTATATAATCGAAGAAACCAGACATTGATGTCAATAATTAAATATTTGCAAAATTCAAAATCTTTCACTAGTCAAAAAATGTATAAAGTCTTTAGCTATTCTTCAAAAGCAAAAAGATATAAAATGGGGAAAGAAATTATTCGCAGATTGTTTAATGGCTCGACGACTCAATTAAATCATTAGAATCTATTGAATAAATTAAAAAATTATCATTGGGGCAACGATAAGAATAATAACTTTTTTAAGCCTTACAGAGAATAGTGTAAAAAAACCAACAACATACGGATTAATGGAAAAATGATTAAAATATTTTAATCCACGCGTAAGAGAACGAATAACTTACAGTGTATATTTGAAGCCTTGATATCAATTCACCCAGATATGCCCAAGAAATTTTGTTCTCTTAAAATTTCATTTATAAATAAAAAACAGTGGCACTAGTTTTGTGACCTACCCATGGGACAGTGGGCATATCTGGATTAAACCAATATCAACACAAAATTATTTAAAATAAATCACTAGAGAAGATCGAACTTCTGTGCCACGCTGCATTTTAATGACGAATACCAGCGTTGACGAATCAGCGACTGTCCTTAAAAGAAAAAGCGAGACAACGAAGTACACGCTACATCGCTGAATACATGTACACGCACACAATAACAAACCGGCATCCTTATCCCGAGCGTTCTCTAAGAATGAAAATGACTAATGCCCCATTAGTCTTCGCATTTTTATTCTTACGTGATTTCAACTTATGTAAATTCGTACTTACATGATTGTAAAATTAAAATTAAAAAATTTTCGACTTGACGTGAAATCATTGAAACTAATTATCCACAAGTCGAAGATTTCTTGTATCTAATTTAACTTACAATATATTTAAAAAATAAAGTAATAAAAAATGTATAAATCAATACAGGTGTTATAAGTTCGAGTTTTTATATTGAAAATGGTAGTATTAAAAATATTTTTTGCTATTATAATCCGTAAGTTTATTAAATTGCGAATTGAATTCGACACGCAAACAAAGCTCGAAAGCTCTCCCTAGCACAGGATGCGCGTACGATAGCAACTCGCGCTATATTGTCGGTCGTCGCGTCGCCGACATACTTCATCGAACAGTATTCGTGATGGATTGTTTCTGGAATAATATGCAGTGCACCTGTTTCGCCTGATAACATATTACATAGAGCCGCAGAAAATTCCTCGCGCTCTGAGGGTGAAATACGCCGCGGCGCCTTTTCGCGGGTCGCTGCGAAATTATGTGGTGCCGGCACCGCTGCGGTTTCCGCATTCAACCCTGGCACGGCACCAACGATACACACAATTTTTCGACAATGAGGCAAAAATAAATATATATATAAAATCAACTTTAAGATATTTTTAGCCATGAATAACTGTCGTGAATATTCGTTGTATACAGTGTAGCAATTTTTATTTAGAATTGACGCTGCACCACAGTATTTTGAAAAGCTTAATGTATTATACAATAAATATATTTATGTGCTTATGATATTCTAACTGTCAATACTACTGCGTTTTGATTATTAAGTGCATAACTTTTCTACTCAATTAAATTTAACATACAAATAAAGCAAATCAGGAATCTGTGAATCAAACAGATTTGTTATATTAATAAATCTAAAAATTCAATAACTTTTCAAGGTTAAAAAAATATGTTTATTAACATATAAAAACTATGGTATAACTGATTTAATTTATATAAAAGCGTTTTAATTCGGTAAGATTAAAAACACAGAATGATTAAAATAGGTTGAGTTAAACCAACGCGTCCATTATTGTAGATTATTTTTGCTTTGTTAGGTAATATTACTACACAACACGTTTACTCTCAGCTAGATTAGTTTTCAATTATTTTTTTAACGTTACGATTATGATTATTTTTTACTTAAATTCTTACGAAAAATAATTTAAAACTCATAAATTTCAACTCTTTATTGAAATCTATTTAAAAAATTACAAAAAATTATAATAAGACATTTTTATCGGATTTTATTCGTAAATAATATTTTCAAATAATAAGTTAAGAAGCATAATTAAAATTTAATTTAATGTTATATAGATCCATTTAGTATTATAAAGGCCAAAACAAGGTTATCGTTATCATTATTCTTCGTAAAAGCTTTACCGGGTAACGGTAACCGGACATTGATTTATACCTCAATTAATTGAACACCCAATCAGAAATTAAGCCCGATAACCATTTCTATAATCTTTCCGATAATTGAATCCATAAATTAAACATTTTTTTTAAACCAAACATATTTATCAAACTATACTAAAGTAATGTATAAAAATGTGAATGCGGTAAATACAAAATAATAAAAGTATTTTTAAAAGTAATAAAAATATATTATTTACAGTTCAAACAAACCACAATGTAAATCTATGATCAGACTGAAAAATTTGTTCCTTTAAAGTGCAGCACTGCACTGCTGCAGCAGCAGGCACCGATTTTTCCATTTCCCGATTGATTTATGGAGCGTTGGAACTTTTTACCGATTCCAAATTTCTGCTTCTTCAGCCAAGATTGCGCAGGTGGTGTTTGTTTTGCGAAAAACAATGGTCTTATCCTAAATTAGATATTCGGGACAATAAAGCACCGTCGTACTTAATCCGATATAAAATCCATTGTTCCAAATTTACATTGTGTTATTAGTTATCCTATCGTCTGAAATAAGTTAGTTCTAAATTGTACAAAAGAGGTCAATTGGATACATATACTATATGATAAAGTTACATGTACAATTACTTACACGTCTACTATCGATTTAAAAAGTACATGAATATTATAAATGTTTTCACTCGTATAAATCATTCAAAAGTACAAGTATTCAAACAAGAACAAAGCGAATAAGTTTTAATATATGCGAAGAAGTTGATGACAGCAGATATTCACACGAATACTCCTACGTCTCATAAATAAAAATGAATGATGAATGCTCGCGGATTGTGTACGAATCATATCATGAATGTGATCGTTAAACTATAAAAGTATATTTGATATATAAAATCACTTTATATAATTAAATTTAATTTATAATTAAGCGATTTTCTAATTATTTTGAGTTTTTTTATTATAAATATTTAGAATATAATCACTTTCTAAAAACTGCACACAATCCATTGGTTACAAAACATATGTTTTAATAATAGGCGGTAACATACTAATCCTGAAATTATTTTAAGCAGCTGTTTACTCTTTATTTTCTCCTAATAATCTACAATGGCAAAAATATTCTATGAACCATTTAAATATATAAAGTTGTTGTTTTAGGAATGCTTTATTTTCACTGGCCTATACCCCGACACAGAAAACGTTTTTACAGAGAGGACCCAGAGACTGTAGCCTTTAGAAATGCATTCACGGAAAATATGCCCCCGTAGATGTCGGTCAATAAACATTAGTATTGATAGAGAAAATTCTTAATTTTGGTCCATTTTCAATGCATGCTCTAATTTTGACGATTTACAGATTGAATTAAAGTCGATGCTTTTTTGCGAAACCCTTGGTTTGAAGAGATGAAGTTTTGAAAACACTGTAATAAGGCAAATTCCACTGTATTTTTACACTTGTCAATTTAATATCATTATTTTTTGCTTATACAGAAACTGAACAGCCGTTGTTAATAGCATTTTTGGAGTTGCTAATCTTATAATAATTTTAACCGTAACATTGTCGACATAGAAAATGCACTTGTTTGCATATCGTAAAGACTAATATACTATTTTAGTTTACTGCGCTAATAACATGTATTTGCGACAAGTTCTTTTTCATGGTCAATGCGTATTTGCAACAATCTTATTTGGTGTTCCACACACTGCAAATAAGTAAGTGTTTTCTGTGAAATTTAAATGGTCTCTCTTAAGATCCCGAAACTACATTTAACTTTAAAGACAAAGGGTTTAGAAGGGCATATTATTCTGTGAGGTATCATAAATTATTACTGAGAACAAATAGAAGGCAAAGACGGACTGTAAACCACGACTTGCAAAAATGCTTGCACGAGTTTCAAAACTTACTGTTTACCTTTTGAGCGAATGCCACTTTCGCGAGAGTCTTTCATGCCGGGCCGCAGTATTTACACGCTCGCTTCGCACTCGCACACTATTAACTGCACACTCGCGAACTTTTGCGAAATGCGGTTTTTGCGGAGCCCCCTTTGTGTATCTCGTAAGAGTTTTCGCCAGCTGCCGATTAGAGAGAGCGACCGAAGACGAATAAACTTATGCGCAATGTTGCGCATCCGCCCATGCACCCGCTTCAATTAATCCAAGTATGCACTCGTAAATGAATATCTAATCAAAACTCGTAGATGCATTGAAAATACATGTGCTAAGTTTGTAATCTTGTTTTTAGACAGTCTATACATTTGTAGACAAGCAACTGAAAATGTAATTAATTTCTCAGAGCCAAAGTACTGATAGCTCGTGATTATATTTTAAAAAAATACTTATCCAGATAAGTCAATATGGTACAATTGAAATACGTGATAGAGACATTTAATAATTTATTTATATATTTATCGTTATTAACCCTTTGCGCTCGTAAGTCGACTATGTGTCGACATCGTATTTCAAGCGTTGCACTCGAACGTCGACAATATGTCGACAAAACTTTGAATGCATTTATTGGCTTTGTGTTCAAGCAAATTTTGAAAATTTAAATTTATTAATAGTAAAAAGACTTCTGTTAAACACATTTCAGTAATATTGAATTTTTAACTTATGCAAATAACTCAATAATTTTAAATTTACAAGTGCAAGTTTATTGTAAAATTTTTCATCGGAACATGGTCAAAGCGCGCGCTGTTAGGACGGCATCGCGCTAGACTTGACAGATGTAGGTTGGCAATTATTGCTCTAAAACTGATTTTTTCCTTCAAAGGGCATCTATATTTGTATGATATGGGATGAAACGGGATCATATGCTCTAATTGTGCATAATTAGTACTTTATATTGTGTGTCTGTTATGAAATAAAAATAAAATTTGTATGACGGAAAAAAGAGCGAGATGCCGTTATGCAAGCAGAGCTCGCTTACTCGCTCGCACTAATAAAATAAGCGATTGACAACTATCGACCTGGGTACTCAACTCAAATGATAATATTGGTCTCGACACATTTAATTTATTTTCGAGCTAGTAAATTACTAAATTATGTCTAACAGAATTAGTAATATGTGTTTTAATTATTTATAAATACATATATTAATTTTATTTTAAAAATTATCCATATAATTACGAATGACGATATAATAATGGATTTTTAAGGACGTGACGATGAATTTGATATTAACCGTCATATTATTACTGTGACAGTAAAAGTATGCGTTTATGCTAAGACTATTTCTACCAGTTTTAAATCTTGTACAAGTATTTAAAGTTTCAAGTTTTAGGATAATCTTTTAATGTAATATTTTTTTATGATCAATTTATTTATATTTTTAAAAACTGTTTTAATAAATTCAAAACTTCAAAAATAAAGCCACGAGGCCAAACTACGCTGGTTCGCTCTAGATGTAAGAACGCCTGCCAATCCAAAACAGACCCCCACAAAAAAACAATGAAATATTTATCATTTCTGCCTCAAATGGGCAAATACATATGAAAACCTGTAGAATATTTGTCTAAATATAAAATTTGATCATTTTCACAAAATATAATAAAACTTTACCGGCCCCACCTAATATTTTTTATGTACAAAAAAATTGGGTGGGGCCTGGCTCCGATTGCATTTAGATTATCACCACAGCTGATATTTTTGATTGATTCATTTCGAAATTTGTTAATATGTGGGAGCACCTATTCATGCCATATTTTTAAAAATATTATGGTTCAAATAATTCTAGTGATTTACAGCCTTAAATTATACTAAAAAGCCATTTTATTAGGCTCAACTGTTTACGGCACCTTTAAATGTCAAATGAGTACTGGCGATTTTCTTGATGACATCTATAGAAGTCATCCGCGGGGAAAGGGTTAAAAGTCTTGTAAGACATATTTTTTCAGTGAGTTTTAGGATTGTATTGTACTTATAAAAATGTATCCATATTTAACACTCTACAGGTGGATGACTCAAATATGCGTCATTAAAAAACTATTGCTAAAAGCCGTTTATGCACAACATAATCAATACTTACACATTTAATTGGATAAGATTTAAAACACAGTTTGTAAATTAGTGATATCTATTATATATTGTTAACTATAATTACAGCTTACAATCAGTAGATGTCGCTTAGCAGCTAGGGCCTAATTTTAATAATAGCGCATTCCTATTATTAAAATGTTTAGTTTGCTGCGGGGACCTGAACCGATAGCCTCTTGGATATTAGTTCAACGCCTTAAGGACTGCGACATTCCGGTTATACAAGAAAATCTAAATATAAAGTTGTAAAATCGCCATGACGCACTTTGAAAGTCTCTCTGTAAAACATATGACTGAAGAATATAGACAAGGTTATTTTACTCGTCTAATACCATAGACCAGGGGTCGGCAAACCTTTTTTGTGAAGGACCAGATTGTAAATATTTTAAGCTCAGCGGGCCAGGAAGCAAAATTAAAATGAGCTTTATCATTTCTCTCAAATATTCAAATGTGGTGTAAATTTTTAATATAAGCACTGTTTTTCTTTTTAGCTCAAGTTCAATCTGTTAAGAAATCTCATGATATCTGCAGCAAAAGCTAATTCTCAAATCTATTTAATATCAGATGTTACAAATTTTATTCGAAATTCACTTAAAAATGTACTTTGTTAACGTTTTTCAACATGCGAATCAATCATTAAAACTAATTTTTCAGTCACTTAAACATAGCATTGACTGCTTGAATAAATAATTTAGTGCAAACCAGTAACTTACTATTTAGTTACTTACTGTTTGCAGAAGCCTTTAAAAATGGATAAATACTGCTACTATTTATACATAACCCTTTACTTATACAAAATATTAACTATTTGGCAAAGGCTACATGTAATATTTTGACTTAGAGAGCCATGCGAAAGCCTGAATTCAGCAATGGTGTTAAGAGTCGAAAATAATTTAAATCCACCAAATTGAGTTAAAAAAACTGTTATTTAGTTGTCTATTGATGTTACACACAATGTGCTTATCTTTTAGCAACTGTTCTCGCCAAAGAACTGGTAGACGAACAAATCTATTGCAAAAGGCGTTACGTGGGCACTGAAGATGCTGTCAAATTTAAACTGCATAACGTCACAGCGAAATCCAAAGCAATAGGAGCACCTTATAAGGTGATACCTAGCTAGCTCCTTAACTCGACGGTTGGCCGCTCTATTGTAGCACATACTTTGATTTTTTAAATGTCAAATCTAACAATTACTTGCAGGCCGGATTAAAATAAGCAGAGGGCTGGATTTGGCCGTAATTTTCTGACCTCTGCCATAGACAGTGAATATATTAAAAAAATATCTAATTTAATTTGGCCTTCTTTTTCATATTTTAAATATTCCTATCCTAAGTGCACGTAAACGCAGGACAAATAGCCCCTGGACATATACCCCCCCCATCAAAACTCCCCTGGACATTAGCCCCCCCGTACAAATAATCCCCTGTGCAAATAATTAGTATTGATACTGATTATTCGTATTAAACATTATTTTATTAAAATAATGACCATTTATTATAAATACTAACAACTTATATAAAATACTTATCTTTATACGTGGTGGGGGCTAATTGTAGGGGGGTTATTTGCATGGTGGGTTAATTGTCAGGAGGTTATTTGCACGGGGGGTCAATGTCCAGGGGGTTTTGACGGGGGGTTATTGTCCAAGAAGTATATTTACTAATCTACATTCTCCTTTATATATGGACCTTCGCTTTACTTTATTCGGAATCTCATTATCGGCAACTTAGCGTCAAAAGTGTTAAATTTTCTTTTAAAAATCATTGGTTAAATCGTCAAAATGTATCCTTTTGCTTGAAACATATGTGCTGATGTGCATATTGTTTGTGTTTTATTTATTGTAAGGTGCATAACAATTTTTCGTATCATCTATGTTTTAAAACTTTATTATATTTTATTATATGTTTTATTTAACTAACAGTACATTTTTTATCTTTTATAATAGGTTTAATTTGATTTTCTAAAAAGTCTAAAACTTGTTAATGGGAATATATTAACTATTCACCAAGAAAAAACAACAATTAAAAAAACTAAAAACTAAGGTTTTACTAAGAAAAAAAACAACAAGTAAAAAACTTGTGCATTTTGTAATTTTAATCTTGATTTTATTATATTGTAACCATTCTTTTTTTGTATGAACGCAAATTGTTGATCGATGTTATGAGCGCTAAGCGCTATAGAAAGAGCGCGATGCGCAAGATAATAAGCGCATTGCGCAAGATAATAAACGATAGGTGCAAAAAAATACAAGCAAGTCAATATTTTAATTATTCAGAATTCATATGACATCTAGCAATTTCTTAATGGTTATAAACCCCTGCCGCTTCATCACTCAGCTGTTTTTTAAATAATTTATTTATTTGTTTTACCGCGCATTTGATTGCGATGGACGAAAAATCATCTAAAAACATCATTACATTTACCTTCCTATACTATGTATACCTAATACTATGTCATTTATTTTTTGTGAATAGTAAGTACAATTCTTCGTCAATACATTTCAATAAATTATTCTTTTCTAAGTTTCATGGTTAACATTTTACAAATTATTTAAAAAAGTACAATAAAAAAAGTTATTTTTCGATTAAAGTATTTAAATTATAATATATTTTTAATATTTAATTTATTGTTTTTTCACTAAAATACTGACAAACTATCAATCTTTCGCTGTGTAAATTTTAATTTGTAAAAAAATTAACCAAAACATGTTTTATTTCATTTTTACTTCCAAAAATTGAACATAAAAAAAGTCTTGAAATTAAATACGAGCTGGCGCTACCCCACCAAAAAAAAAATACGAGTGCAAAGGGTTAACCCTTTGAAAGTCTACTAAAAAAACAATTTTCTTGTCACTACTGTCGGTCTATCACTGTCATGAGGGACCGAAGCTAACGAGTGTACGAATACCGGACTCTCAACTTTTTGGGTTTTAAATATTATTTCAGATTTTTTGCCATTTTTTATTTTCATATATTGGTCAAAATTTAAATAAAATAAACTAAACAAATTCTATTATCTGTGGCAGAACCTTCGTTATTACTTAATATAGATTATATAGATTAAAACGTGTATAACAGTAATTGAGCGATTCGTCATCTTCTGCAATTCATAATCTTGTGTTTCTGTACCTGCTTCGGTTCAGATATTTGGAACTGATATTTTAAAGCACTTATTTGTTAATGCTGATGAATACAGCAATTTAAATCCAAGTGTAACAACTCAATTAGTTTTATAACAACTAATTTTAACGCAACGATTATAGGTGGTCGCGACGTAAAGTGAAATATTTTGCGATAATTTATGAAAAATTACATATTTTTTCCCTTTGCATTCATCATTAGACATCCAAATTTAATAAGTAAATAAACCTTAATTTTTATTTATACATTCATTTCACTAACAGCTTTATGATAAAATTAAATAACACGGCTGCTCGAATTGCATCCGCTTGTAGGAAATCCGTGGCGCTTCTGACTTGATTAGTCCATTTACTGGGAGATATTCCTCTCCTTCGACGACCCTCAATCTTGCCACTCACCACAAGCCTCTCCAGATCTTCTCCACGAGCAGGCAAAGAATATATTGCACACACCTAGCAAACAGCATTACTTGTATATTCAAATTTTCCGTGATGGTTAGTTTGTATATATTCCTATATACTTTGCATAAGATTTAAGTCGTATTCTTTAATGTCTGCCTTTTTTATTTCAATGCTATGAGAAGATAAGCCAGATCATGCAGAATTTCCAGGCTTCCTAGAGCAAATTAAACAATTAGCATCTGGTTTTTGCGGTCTATAAGCATTTGATAAGTTTCATAAAGTTTGTGTCATTTGCATATATTAAATTAAATAATATCCAATGTAGTTTAATTCCTCTCTTATATAAATAAGATCAGAAGAGATATCGATATTCTGAAATTAGAAACACATTTATTATGCTCAATCTGTTAAAAACTTGTTTCTTCAATTTCAAGTGGCGAAAAATAGACTTAGATCTATCTTACAAAAATAAAAATAAATAATAATTTTAATCATAGATGTTTCAAATGTAATCCTAAATCAATAATGCATTTATAAAAGTATAGCCATAAAAGCTACATAAGCTAAAAAAGCAAAAGACTAATTATCAGATAAATAGTATGAGTGGCCCGGATTCTTTGTTTTCCTAGGGCTTGGGTCAATCTCGGTGGCCCTGGTTTTATTTAATTTAACTCATTTTTAATTTAAATCTTTATAATATAACAATGCATGAGTTATATGCGTTATAGTTTAAATTAACACATAAATCGTTTGCAAATAATAACATTCTTTATTTTACATATACTTCGATTATTTTTCTAAAAACACGTTGTCGCTTTCAACCAGGATTCGAAACTCAATTATTTCTATCATTACCGCTAACGGTCTCTCTTTTCAGTCATCTCGGAATATTTTATTTTCGTCCGTTCACACGGACGAGTCTCGTTAAGGAAATAGTCAAAATGCATTCAAAGGATATAATCCCGTGCTCATTTTACCGCTGAAAAAAAAAACACACACACACACACACATTCGACCGTCTGGTTTTTTTAGTGAACATATCAAACACTCAAAACGTGAAAATTTCCAGATACATATAGACATAGATATGGAATAGGAATATGGAACAACCGGGCAACCCCATGCCGCGCTTATCGGCAACGTATGAACGGAGCCTAACGATCGTAGCAGAATTTGCGGTGCGAAAGCGTTTTGAAATTTCCATTTTATTCCGGTTCAACAGAGATAATTTGTGAGTTTTCCGAATTTGATATGTTTACCAAATGGCCAAAGTTTTTCAATTAGCATCTGCGTTAAGTTCCTGATTGTGAAGTTGGTTATCGAATGCTTTTTGTGAATTGTATGGCTTTAGAAATTTAATGCTACTTTCAATGTATTTAAAAGAATCATTAATGATTTACAACTCTTTTATTATTGTGAACATACAATCTTTACACCGATAGGTTTGACGAATTTGCAAAACACAGCAATTCTAAATATAATGTCAGGGATTAGAATGAGTATTGATATTCGCTAATATGTGGTTGAAGACTCTTAATTTTTAGCAATTTAAGAATTACTAATTTAAAAGCCAACATTTAAAAGAAGATGTTAGAGAAAATCATATTTTTCGAAATGATAAAGCAGCTTTCAATGAACAATCATCGCTGCGTGATAATATAATCATTAATAATATTTTTAACGAATTTTATATGTACATTTATAGTAAACGTTTTAAGTAAAACCTTGTGAAACAAAGTCCTTAATTAATAGTTCCAAGCATTTTCGTCGTTTGCGCCAAAGGAAATTCGTTTAACTAATGAATCCCTTGAATTAATAAACTATAAAGCTTTATACCTTACTTTTCTAGACAATTTTATTTGTACGTGTCATTTATTTTTTTAATGTTAGATATAAACTAAATAAACTGCATTTTATATCATGGATTTTCTTTAATGTGGATAGTATTTCATATAAATAAATTAAAATTATATGCAAAACACACACAAGCAAATATTAATCCTGTTTTCATTTAATATATTAGTATTCAAAAGTTTCTACGAAATTATTAAGCATATTGAATTAAATTTACCAAGTATTAATTTTGAAATTAGTCATATTAATTAAAACATATAGTAAGCCCAATGATTTTCAATCTATAAATATAGATCTTTTATATATATTTTATCATTTCATACTGGATTTGATTGCACGTCATATTTTAATACACACTCAAAAGTTTGTACGTATGGAAAACAGTCGATGCAAACGCTATTCATTCCGCGGTCGACCCACTTTCTCAACGAGAAAATCTCAAAAGGCTTTATCCTATCGTGGATGAAGAGTTTTACAACAATGACGATATTCGGTCGATCGGGGTTAAAAACGAAGGGGTGTATTAAACGAGTGAGAGGAAAAAAGAGAAACCCCCCCCCCTCCAACCGTGTATTATTCGAACGTAGTTAGTCCTAAAGTGGGAGTGGTACCATTTGGTTTTTTTGTTGTTTGTAACTGTGTGTTATATAACGTTGGCTTTCAAAAACCTTTTAATGCAATATACGCCGCTTTGGCCTAATAACTTCCGGCTGGACCGCACAAAAAGTACTCTTCCGGCGGATATCGTCAAAGGGACAGACCGATGTCCATCATGAATTTCTTTTAACATATATTTATTATTTATTCTTCTAATATAAAATTACATAAATTGTGATAAAAAAAGCGTCACTGAAAAAATCTGCAGCTGTATTGAAAAAAATATATCATAATAAAAATCAATATTAATTGATGAATATAATAAAAACCTTGATATTCCTATATTATATAATATATCTGTACACAATATTATGGTATCTACTATTTTGTCAAAATTTTACATACATATATGATAGTATAATATTGCTACAGTTACTGTTTATTTTCACATTTCAAGAGCACTGAACGTACTTTGTCAATGTTAGTGCCGGTTAACCGAGATGTGTCGGAAAAGGACGATGCAGGCTCCGTAGGTGGCTGGGGGCAAGTGATGGAACAGTAAGGCAGTCCAGTGGTGTGAGGGTCTAAACTGATTGACGGTTACGTCAAACGCAGACCTTTCGACTCGCGTTGTAAATTGTTTTCGAATTTACCGCCAACACGTGATAGCCTAATGAGCAAATTGGTCATGAATTAATAAGTGCTCGTTAATGAAGTACTTAAGAACCGAATTTTCAAACAAGACTGAAATAAATTGTAGCGTACCTAACAAAGCTTTTGTGGCGAATGCTGTAGGAAGATAGCGAAAGACCGTGAGAAGGAGGAAACAATATCAGCTGTACAAAACCGACCACAATCCGATCAGAAGCTCTTTTACATCTGTTTTTGTATCGCGAGTCTTGTACGGCTTCAATATCTTTGTAAGAATAACGTTTGAAAACAACATATATAATTATATAATAAATTGTTCAATATACAGAGCATTATATATACAGATTATTCAATTAAATAGATAAAATAAAACATACTAATAATATTTCATACAAAAAGTAACCTTTTGGGGCCTTCTCTATTTAAACGTACATTTTTATATAAAAATCCGGCAATTTTTTAAATTTAACCTATTGTCTTACTTTGGAAATACTGTACCGCTGTAATACATAAGTACCGGTGAAAATATATTTTTATATGATTTCACTGAAATGATGGTTCAAAAATATTTTTGGGATATAATTTAAGATTTTCTTTGAAGTGACCTGCTTTTTCTAAGGTGAGGCTAAATTGAATGTTTTTTTTTATTTCGATTGGTTTAAGATTCGTAGTATTTCATAGAATGATATGCATTTTCTGGCAAAATTCAAAGGGAGGAACATACCCACATCGGCCACTCATTCTAATAACGTCCCTGACAGTTATTGTACAAAATAATCTTAATAGTTGACTCATTTTACTTAACAACTGTGTGGGTAAAAAAAAAGGTTAAAAAAATTGTAGTGTAGTTAATTAGAGGCACGTTATAACGGTAGATTTCCAATATAAGTAATAAAATACCTATAATATAAAAAAATACCTAGTATTTGTAGATGACTGAATTCATATTTGAGAACTTTTCTTTGTATTGTTTAGCTTTTTAATGGTAATTGAATATGCTGAACATATATGAAACCTCTTGAATTTAAAAGCTATATTTGTATCAGATGGAATTGAAGACATGCGCGGAATTAAATCTACATATAAACTCAATATATTACGCAAACCTTTACTGTATGTATTTATAGATATTCAAATGCCTTAATGCCACAATATTATATAGTATTATTGTATTATAGTTTGTGAGTAAGCATTGTTTTCAGTATATATTGTACATACATATATAATATTCATAGCGACTTTAGAATATGATATTTATAAAATAGTTTTATAAGGGAATATTGTTCATCTTATTGTTTTTACTGTTAAAGTATCACTACGTATAACACAAATATAAAATTTTACAAGAGACTTACAGCCTCTGACAACTTGTGATGTAGGAATTCGATTTACATACACCCTCTTCAAAGACGTTTCACATACTATTTTGTAAATCAAATTGTATTTGACAAGAACGACCGAAATACTACACAATCAAACATTTCTTGCGATATATTCACGTACAAACAAAGCAAATAGAGTTGTTATTATGCCCAATGGCGAAATGATAAGGTCCGACTAACAAGTTTGACCAACAACACAATAAGTCAGACACAAAGGATCTCGATATCAAATTTTGTCCACGGTCCAGTGAATGCGTCAAAGAGCCTCGGATATACCGACTTTAAAAATCCACCGCCAAAGTCGTATCCACAACCATTGTTTAATGCCGTTGTATTCCTCTTCTAGATACTCTTGACGTCTCTTCTGAGGTCAACGCGTTTAACGGTAAAAGGTTTTTATGCGCCCCTTGTTTCCACCGAAGGAAGCTCAGTCGCCTCCTTTGTCGTCGAGCACGTGATAACTCAAGGGTTCTTAAACAAACAACCGACGAACCGCTGAAGAGGATAAAAAGCTAAGTGAACACCGATATTCTCGCTCGTTAGGTCGGAGACTCTGAAAAACTTTGACAAACATGAAAAATTAGTCAAGTGAATGGAAGAAATTTGATTTTCAGTAGATATTACATAACCTTTGAAAATTTTCATCTCAAATAAGTTATAAATATTATAAGATATTTTAGTTTGATTAGAACGACAATTATCTAATAATGAAACTATTCCAGAGCATAATTTATTCAATTAAATTAGATTTATTTTGAATTAAATATTTTTCTTCTGGCTGGTCATGAACTGGGTCGTCGAACAGCAGCAACAGAACCACTATGATTCTTACTAAAATCAGCGATTAGGATTCCCATAAAAGACTTCCATCAGCGTTGCTACTTGTTTAGATAACTGCCTGAATACGACCTATTGCCAGATATCGCAGCAAAGCGACACCTTCTCTAAGGTTGCCTTCCAGGACCGTAACCGGCGCTATCCTGTACACAAGATAAATATTTTCAAATCTAATTAGGTCAGCTAAGTAATTATCTGCGGAAGTCTATGTGTTTCTCCATTTTCAAATGCACTGGCAGGTAGACATATGTGACTTTATAAGACTCAATAAAAGATGATATTTTTAGTGACATTTACAAAATAATCGTCCAAGACTTCTAAGAGTAAAAGGCTTGTTCTCTCTGCTCTATTGCAGATGTCAGCTCTCGTCGGATGTCATTCGTAAAGTCGATTAAGTCACAGTACGGAAGCCAAAGGAATTCCATAACGTCATTTATTTGGAACCTGCGAGTTTGGAATAGATTTTACATTTTGAAAATCTTAAACTTCGCTCTTTAACAGAACGGCCAACTGTCAAGTTAAAGTAATATCTAACATTTGAATATTTTTTACTCGAATTATTTGCTCAATTTTGATTTATATGATTATTCAGTAAATAATCGTTTATACTATTTCGAATAAAATTTTTAAAATATCTTGGAATAAAAAAATTAGCTTACTTGAGAAACACAGGTAGTCGTTTCTTCTCATGATAAATATTTATAGCCACAAATCACGTGTTTGTTGGTCAAAAATACATTTAAACAGAGATAACTTAACAATATTTTTATAAAGATTAAATAGTATAAAACACCTGTGAGAGATCATAAAAATTAACAATAATTGTACTAAATATGGAAATATTCAGCTCTTAATATACTTTTTTGGCAGCAAAAAACTTATTCGTGGGTCAAAAATACATGTTAAAGACCTTTAAAATCAACAATAATTTCACAATGTATAAAAATATTTGCCTTTATATGAATAATATTAAAGTCGAAAAAACACGTATTTGTTAATATAAAACACCTGTTAGAGACCATAAAAATCACCATTAAATTCTCTAGGTCTGAAAATATTCGGCTCTTTATCAATATAAAAGACCTCAAAAGACGTGTTTGTAAATCTAAAACACGTTTAAAAGACCTAAAAATTCAACTATAATTCAAGTTAGTCTTTTAAATCTTTAAGGATACTAATACGTGTTTTTGGGGATAAAACACGAGCTAAATACCTTAAAAATCAGCAATAAATTCACTAAATAGAAAAATATTTCTATCCTAATGAATATTTATGGCCACAAATCTTGTGTTTGTTAGTCAAAAATACATTTAAAAAGACATAACTTTACAATATTTTTATAAAGATTAAATGGTATAAAACACCTGTGAGAGATCCTAAAAATTAACAATAATTGTACTAAATATGAAAATATTCAGCTCTTAATATACTTTTTTGGCAGCAAAAAACGTATTCGTGGGTCAAAAATACATGTTAAAGACCTTAAAAATCAACAATAATTTCACAATGTATAAAAATATTTGCCTTTATATGAATAATATTAAAGTCGAAAAAACACGTATTTGTTAATATAAAACACCTGTTAGAGACCATAAAAATCACCATTAAATTCTCTAGGTATGAAAATATTCGGCTCTTTATCAATATTAAAGTCCTCAAAAGACGTGTTTGTGAATCTAAAACACGTTTAAAAGACCTAAAAGTTCAACTATAATTCAAGTTAGTCTTTTAAATCTTTAAGGATACTAATACGTAATTTTGGGGATAAAACACCAGCTAAATACCTTAAAAATCAGCAATAAATTCACTAAATAGAAAAATATTTCTCTCCTAATGAATATTTATGGCCACAAATCTTGTGTTTGTTAGTCAAAAATACATTTAAAAAGACATAACTTTACAATATTTTTATAAAGATTAAATGGTATAAAACACCTGTGAGAGATCATAAAAATTAACAATAATTGTACTAAATATGGAAATATTCAGCTCTTAATATACTTTTTTGGCAGCAAAAAACGTATTCGTGGGTCAAAAATACATGTTAAAGACCTTAAAAATCAACAATAATTTCACAATGTATAAAAATATTTGCCTTTATATGAATAATATTAAAGTCGAAAAAACACGTATTTGTTAATATAAAACACCTGTTAGAGACCATAAAAATCACCATTAAATTCTCTAGGTATGAAAATATTCGGCTCTTTATCAATATTAAAGTCCTCAAAAGACGTGTTTGTGAATCTAAAACACGTTTAAAAGACCTAAAAGTTCAACTATAATTCAAGTTAGTCTTTTAAATCTTTAAGGATACTAATACGTGTTTTTGGGGATAAAACACCAGCTAAATACCTTAAAAATCAGCAATAAATTCACTAAATAGAAAAATATTTCTCTCCTAATGAATATTTATGGCCACAAATCTTGTGTTTGTTAGTCAAAAATACATTTAAAAAGACATAACTTTACAATATTTTTATAAAGATTAAATGGTATAAAACACCTGTGAGAGATCATAAAAATTAACAATAATTGTACTAAATATGGAAATATTCAGCTCTTAATATACTTTTTTGGCAGCAAAAAACGTATTCGTGGGTCAAAAATACATGTTAAAGACTTTAAAAATCAACAATAATTTCACAATGTATAAAAATATTTGCCTTTATATGAATAATATTAAAGTCGAAAAAACACGTATTTGTTAATATAAAACACCTGTTAGAGACCATAAAAATCACCATTAAATTCTCTAGGTATGAAAATATTCGGCTCTTTATCAATATTAAAGTCCTCAAAAGACGTGTTTGTGAATCTAAAACACGTTTAAAAGACCTAAAAGTTCAACTATAATTCAAGTTAGTCTTTTAAATCTTTAAGGATACTAATACGTAATTTTGGGGATAAAACACCAGCTAAATACCTTAAAAATCAGCAATAAATTCACTAAATAGAAAAATATTTCTCTCCTAATGAATATTTATGGCCACAAATCTTGTGTTTGTTAGTCAAAAATACATTTAAAAAGACATAACTTTACAATATTTTTATAAAGATTAAATGGTATAAAACACCTGTGAGAGATCATAAATATTAACAATAATTGTACTAAATATGGAAATATTCAGCTCTTAATATACTTTTTTGGCAGCAAAAAACGTATTCGTGGGTCAAAAATACATGTTAAAGACCTTAAAAATCAACAATAATTTCACAATGTATAAAAATATTTGCCTTTATATGAATAATATTAAAGTCGAAAAAACACGTATTTGTTAATATAAAACACCTGTTAGAGACCATAAAAATCACCATTAAATTCTCTAGTTATGAAAATATTCGGCTCTTTATCAATATTAAAGTCCTCAAAAGACGTGTTTGTGAATCTAAAACACGTTTAAAAGACCTAAAAGTTCAACTATAATTCAAGTTAGTCTTTTAAATCTTTAAGGATACTAATACGTGTTTTTGGGGATAAAACACCAGCTAAATACCCTAAAAATCAGCAATAAATTCACTAAATAGAAAAATATTTCTCTCCTAATGAATATTTATGGCCACAAATCTTGTGTTTGTTAGTCAAAAATACATTTAAAAAGACATAACTTTACAATATTTTTATAAAGATTAAATGGTATAAAACACCTGTGAGAGATCATAAAAATTAACAATAATTGTACTAAATATGGAAATATTCAGCTCTTAATATACTTTTTTGGCAGCAAAAAACGTATTCGTGGGTCAAAAATACATGTTAAAGACCTTAAAAATCAACAATAATTTCACAATGTATAAAAATATTTGCCTTTATATGAATAATATTAAAGTCGAAAAAACACGTATTTGTTAATATAAAACACCTGTTAGAGACCATAAAAATCACCATTAAATTCTCTAGTTATGAAAATATTCGGCTCTTTATCAATATTAAAGTCCTCAAAAGACGTGTTTGTGAATCTAAAACACGTTTAAAAGACCTAAATGTTCAACTATAATTCAAGTTAGTCTTTTAAATCTTTAAGGATACTAATACGTGTTTTTGGGGATAAAACACCAGCTAAATACCTTAAAAATCAGCAATAAATTCACTAAATAGAAAAATATTTCTCTCCTAATGAATATTTATGGCCACAAATCTTGTGTTTGTTAGTCAAAAATACATTTAAAAAGACATAACTTTACAATATTTTTATAAAGATTAAATGGTATAAAACACCTGTGAGAGATCCTAAAAATTAACAATAATTGTACTAAATATGGAAATATTCAGCTCTTAATATACTTTTTTGGCAGCAAAAAACGTATTCGTGGGTCAAAAATACATGTTAAAGACCTTAAAAATCAACAATAATTTCACAATGTATAAAAATATTTGCCTTTATATGAATAATATTAAAGTCGAAAAAACACGTATTTGTTAATATAAAACACCTGTTAGAGACCATAAAAATCACCATTAAATTCTCTAGGTATGAAAATATTCGGCTCTTTATCAATATTAAAGTCCTCAAAAGACGTGTTTGTGAATCTAAAACACGTTTAAAAGACCTAAAAGTTCAACTATAATTCAAGTTAGTCTTTTAAATCTTTAAGGATACTAATACGTAATTTTGGGGATAAAACACCAGCTAAATACCTTAAAAATCAGCAATAAATTCACTAAATAGAAAAATATTTCTCTCCTAATGAATATTTATGGCTACAAATCTTGTGTTTGCTAGTCAAAAATACATTTAAAAAGACATAACTTTACAATATTTTTATAAAGATTAAATGGTATAAAACACCTGTGAGAGATCATAAATATTAACAATAATTGTACTAAATATGGAAATATTCAGCTCTTAATATACTTTTTTGGCAGCAAAAAACGTATTCGTGGGTCAAAAATACATGTTAAAGACCTTAAAAATCAACAATAATTTCACAATGTATAAAAATATTTGCCTTTATATGAATAATATTAAAGTCGAAAAAACACGTATTTGTTAATATAAAACACCTGTTAGAGACCATAAAAATCACCATTAAATTCTCTAGGTATGAAAATATTCGGCTCTTTATCAATATTAAAGTCCTCAAAAGACGTGTTTGTGAATCTAAAACACGTTTAAAAGACCTAAAAGTTCAACTTTAATTCAAGTTAGTCTTTTAAATCTTTAAGGATACTAATACGTGTTTTTGGGGATAAAACACCAGCTAAATACCTTAAAAATCAGCAATAAATTCACTAAATAGAAAAATATTTCTCTCCTAATGAATATTTATGGCCACAAATCTTGTGTTTGTTAGTCAAAAATACATTTAAAAAGACATAACTTTACAATATTTTTATAAAGATTAAATGGTATAAAACACCTGTGAGAGATCATAAAAATTAACAATAATTGTACTAAATATGGAAATATTCAGCTCTTAATATACTTTTTTGGCAGCAAAAAACGTATTCGTGGGTCAAAAATACATGTTAAAGACTTTAAAAATCAACAATAATTTCACAATGTATAAAAATATTTGCCTTTATATGAATAATATTAAAGTCGAAAAAACACGTATTTGTTAATATAAAACACCTGTTAGAGACCATAAAAATCACCATTAAATTCTCTAGGTATGAAAATATTCGGCTCTTTATCAATATTAAAGTCCTCAAAAGACGTGTTTGTGAATCTAAAACACGTTTAAAAGACCTAAAAGTTCAACTATAATTCAAGTTAGTCTTTTAAATCTTTAAGGATACTAATACGTAATTTTGGGGATAAAACACCAGCTAAATACCTTAAAAATCAGCAATAAATTCACTAAATAGAAAAATATTTCTCTCCTAATGAATATTTATGGCCACAAATCTTGTGTTTGTTAGTCAAAAATACATTTAAAAAGACATAACTTTACAATATTTTTATAAAGATTAAATGGTATAAAACACCTGTGAGAGATCATAAAAATTAACAATAATTGTACTAAATATGAAAATATTCAGCTCTTAATATACTTTTTTGGCAGCAAAAAACGTATTCGTGGGTCAAAAATACATGTTAAAGACTTTAAAAATCAACAATAATTTCACAATGTATAAAAATATTTGCCTTTATATGAATAATATTAAAGTCGAAAAAACACGTATTTGTTAATATAAAACACCTGTTAGAGACCATAAAAATCACCATTAAATTCTCTAGGTATGAAAATATTCGGCTCTTTACCAATATTAAAGTCCTCAAAAGACGTGTTTGTGAATCTAAAACACGTTTAAAAGACCTAAAAGTTCAACTATAATTCAAGTTAGTCTTTTAAATCTTTAAGGATACTAATACGTGTTTTTGGGGATAAAACACCAGCTAAATACCCTAAAAATCAGCAATAAATTCACTAAATAGAAAAATATTTCTCTCCTAATGAATATTTATGGCCACAAATCTTGTGTTTGTTAGTCAAAAATACATTTAAAAAGACATAACTTTACAATATTTTTATAAAGATTAAATGGTATAAAACACCTGTGAGAGATCATAAAAATTAACAATAATTGTACTAAATATGGAAATATTCAGCTCTTAATATACTTTTTTGGCAGCAAAAAACGTATTCGTGGGTCAAAAATACATGTTAAAGACCTTAAAAATCAACAATAATTTCACAATGTATAAAAATATTTGCCTTTATATGAATAATATTAAAGTCGAAAAAACACGTATTTGTTAATATAAAACACCTGTTAGAGACCATAAAAATCACCATTAAATTCTCTAGGTATGAAAATATTCGGCTCTTTATCAATATTAAAGTCCTCAAAAGACGTGTTTGTGAATCTAAAACACGTTTAAAAGACCTAAAAGTTCAACTATAATTCAAGTTAGTCTTTTAAATCTTTAAGGATACTAATACGTGTTTTTGGGGATAAAACACCAGCTAAATACCTTAAAAATCAGCAATAAATTCACTAAATAGAAAAATATTTCTCTCCTAATGAATATTTATGGCCACAAATCTTGTGTTTGTTAGTCAAAAATACATTTAAAAAGACATAATTTACAATATTTTTATAAAGATTAAATGGTATAAAACACCTGTGAGAGATCCTAAAAATTAACAATAATTGTACTAAATATGGAAATATTCAGCTCTTAATATACTTTTTTGGCAGCAAAAAACGTATGCGTGGGTCAAAAATACATGTTAAAGACCTTAAAAATCAACAATAATTTCACAATGTATAAAAATATTTGCCTTTATATGAATAATATTAAAGTCGAAAAAACACGTATTTGTTAATATAAAACACCTGTTAGAGACCATAAAAATCACCATTAAATTCTCTAGGTATGAAAATATTCGGCTCTTTATCAATATTAAAGTCCTCAAAAGACGTGTTTGTGAATCTAAAACACGTTTAAAAGACCTAAAAGTTAAACTATAATTTAAGTTAGTCTTTTAAATCTTTAAGGATACTAATACGTGTTTTTGGGGATAAAACACCAGCTAAATACCCTAAAAATCAGCAATAAATTCACTAAATAGAAAAATATTTCTCTCCTAATGAATATTTATGGCCACAAATCTTGTGTTTGGTAGACAAAAATACATTTAAAAAGACATAACTTTACAATATTTTTATAAAGATTAAATGGTATAAAACACCTGTGAGAGATCATAAAAATTAACAATAATTGTACTAAATATGGAAATATTCAGCTCTTAATATACTTTTTTGGCAGCAAAAAACGTATTCGTGGGTCAAAAATACATGTTAAAGACCTTAAAAATCAACAATAATTTTACAATGTATAAAAATATTTGCCTTTATATGAATAATATTAAAGTCGAAAAAACACGTATTTGTTAATATAAAACACCTGTTAGAGACCATAAAAATCACCATTAAATTCTCTAGGTATGAAAATATTCGGCTCTTTATCAATATTAAAGTCTCAAAAGACGTGTTTGTGAATCTAAAACACGTTTAAAAGACCTAAAAGTTCAACTATAATTCAAGTTAGTCTTTTAAATCTTTAAGGATACTAATACGTGTTTTTGGGGATAAAACACCAGCTAAATACCTTAAAAATCAGCAATAAATTCACTAAATAGAAAAATATTTCTCTCCTAATGAATATTTATGGCCACAAATCTTGTGTTTGTTAGTCAAAAATAAATTTAAAAAGACATAACTTTACAATATTTTTATAAAGATTAAATGGTATAAAACACCTGTGAGAGATCATAAAAATTAACAATATTTGTACTAAATATGAAAATATTTAGCTCTTAATATACTTTTTTGGCAGCAAAAAACGTATTCGTGGGTCAAAAATACTTGTTAAAGACCTTAAAAATCAACAATAATTTCACAATGTATAAAAATATTTGCCTTTATATGAATAATATTAAAGTCGAAAAAACACGTATTTGTTAATATAAAACACCTGTTAGAGACCATAAAAATCACCATTAAATTTTCTAGGTATGAAAATATTCGGCTCTTTATCAATATAAAAGTCCTCAAAAGACGTGTTTGTGAATCTAAAACACGTTTAAAAGACCTAAAAGTTCAACTATAATTCAAGTTAGTCTTTTAAATCTTTAAGGATACTAATACGTGTTTTTGGGGATAAAACACCAGCTAAATACCTTAAAAATCAGCAATAAATTCACTAAATAGAAAAATATTTCTCTCCTAATGAATATTTATGGCTACAAATCTTGTGTTTGTTAGTCAAAAATACATTTAAAAAGACATAACTTTACAATATTTTTATAAAGATTAAATGGTATAAAACACCTGTGAGAGATCATAAATATTAACAATAATTGTACTAAATATGGAAATATTCAGCTCTTAATATACTTTTTTGGCAGCAAAAAACGTATTCGTGGGTCAAAAATACATGTTAAAGACCTTAAAAATCAACAATAATTTCACAATGTATAAAAATATTTGCCTTTATATGAATAATATTAAAGTCGAAAAAACACGTATTTGTTAATATAAAACACCTGTTAGAGACCATAAAAATCACCATTAAATTCTCTAGGTATGAAAATATTCGGCTCTTTATCAATATTAAAGTCCTCAAAAGACGTGTTTGTGAATCTAAAACACGTTTAAAAGACCTAAAAGTTCAACTTTAATTCAAGTTAGTCTTTTAAATCTTTAAGGATACTAATACGTGTTTTTGGGGATAAAACACCAGCTAAATACCTTAAAAATCAGCAATAAATTCACTAAATAGAAAAATATTTCTCTCCTAATGAATATTTATGGCCACAAATCTTGTGTTTGTTAGTCAAAAATACATTTAAAAAGACATAACTTTACAATATTTTTATAAAGATTAAATGCTATAAAACACCTGTGAGAGATCATAAAAATTAACAATAATTGTACTAAATATGGAAATATTCAGCTCTTAATATACTTTTTTGGCAGCAAAAAACGTATTCGTGGGTCAAAAATACATGTTAAAGACTTTAAAAATCAACAATAATTTCACAATGTATAAAAATATTTGCCTTTATATGAATAATATTAAAGTCGAAAAAACACGTATTTGTTAATATAAAACACCTGTTAGAGACCATAAAAATCACCATTAAATTCTCTAGGTATGAAAATATTCGGCTCTTTATCAATATTAAAGTCCTCAAAAGACGTGTTTGTGAATCTAAAACACGTTTAAAAGACCTAAAAGTTCAACTATAATTCAAGTTAGTCTTTTAAATCTTTAAGGATACTAATACGTGTTTTTGGGGATAAAACACCAGCTAAATACCCTAAAAATCAGCAATAAATTCACTAAATAGAAAAATATTTCTCTCCTAATGAATATTTATGGCCACAAATCTTGTGTTTGTTAGTCAAAAATACATTTAAAAAGACATAATTTACAATATTTTTATAAAGATTAAATGGTATAAAACACCTGTGAGAGATCCTAAAAATTAACAATAATTGTACTAAATATGGAAATATTCAGCTCTTAATATACTTTTTTGGCAGCAAAAAACGTATGCGTGGGTCAAAAATACATGTTAAAGACCTTAAAAATCAACAATAATTTCAAAATGTATAAAAATATTTGCCTTTATATGAATAATATTAAAGTCGAAAAAACACGTATTTGTTAATATAAAACACCTGTTAGAGACCATAAAAATCACCATTAAATTCTCTAGGTATGAAAATATTCGGCTCTTTATCAATATTAAAGTCCTCAAAAGACGTGTTTGTGAATCTAAAACACGTTTAAAAGACCTAAAAGTTCAACTATAATTCAAGTTAGTCTTTTAAATCTTTAAGGATACTAATACGTGTTTTTGGGGATAAAACACCAGCTAAATACCTTAAAAATCAGCAATAAATTCACTAAATAGAAAAATATTTCTATCCTAATGAATATTTATGGCCACAAATCTTGTGTTTGTTAGTCAAAAATACATTTAAAAAGACATAACTTTACAATATTTTTATAAAGATTAACTGGTATAAAACACCTGTGAAAGATCATAAAAATTAACAATAATTGTACTAAATATGGAAATATTCAGCTCTTAATATACTTTTTTGGCAGCAAAAAACGTATTCGTGGGTCAAATATACATGTTAAAGACCTTAAAAATCAACAATAATTTTACAATGTATAAAAATATTTGCCTTTATATGAATAATATTAAAGTCGAAAAAACACGTATTTGTTATTATAAAACACCTGTTAGAGACCATAAAAATCACCATTAAATTCTCTAGGTATGAAAATATTCGGCTCTTTATCAATATAAAAGTCCTCAAAAGACGTGTTTGTGAATCTAAAACACGTTTAAAAGACCTAAAAGTTAAACTATAATTTAAGTTAGTCTTTTAAATCTTTAAGGATACTAATACGTGTTTTGGGGATAAAACACCAGCTAAATACCCTAAAAATCAGCAATAAATTCACTAAATAGAAAAATATTTCTCTCCTAATGAATATTTATGGCCACAAATCTTGTGTTTGTTAGACAAAAATACATTTAAAAAGACATAACTTTACAATATTTTTATAAAGATTAAATGGTATAAAACACCTGTGAGAGATCATAAAAATTAACAATAATTGTACTAAATATGGAAATATTCAGCTCTTAATATACTTTTTTGGCAGCAAAAAACGTATTCGTGGGTCAAAAATACATGTTAAAGACCTTAAAAATCAACAATAATTTTACAATGTATAAAAATATTTGCCTTTATATGAATAATATTAAAGTCGAAAAAACACGTATTTGTTAATATAAAACACCTGTTAGAGACCATAAAAATCACCATTAAATTCTCTAGGTATGAAAATATTCGGCTCTTTATCAATATTAAAGTCTCAAAAGACGTGTTTGTGAATCTAAAACACGTTTAAAAGACCTAAAAGTTCAACTATAATTCAAGTTAGTCTTTTAAATCTTTAAGGATACTAATACGTGTTTTTGGGGATAAAACACCAGCTAAATACCTTAAAAATCAGCAATAAATTCACTAAATAGAAAAATATTTCTCTCCTAATGAATATTTATGGCCACAAATCTTGTGTTTGTTAGTCAAAAATAAATTTAAAAAGACATAACTTTACAATATTTTTATAAAGATTAAATGGTATAAAACACCTGTGAGAGATCATAAAAATTAACAATATTTGTACTAAATATGAAAATATTTAGCTCTTAATATACTTTTTTGGCAGCAAAAAACGTATTCGTGGGTCAAAAATACTTGTTAAAGACCTTAAAAATCAACAATAATTTCACAATGTATAAAAATATTTGCCTTTATATGAATAATATTAAAGTCGAAAAAACACGTATTTGTTAATATAAAACACCTGTTAGAGACCATAAAAATCACCATTAAATTCTCTAGGTATGAAAATATTCGGCTCTTTATCAATATAAAAGTCCTCAAAAGACGTGTTTGTGAATCTAAAACACGTTTAAAAGACCTAAAAGTTCAACTATAATTCAAGTTAGTCTTTTAAATCTTTAAGGATACTAATACGTGTTTTTGGGGATAAAACACCAGCTAAATACCTTAAAAATCAGCAATAAATTCACTAAATAGAAAAATATTTCTCTCCTAATGAATATTTATGGCCACAAATCTTGTGTTTGTTAGTCAAAAATACATTTAAAAAGACATAACTTTACAATATTTTTATAAAGATTAAATTGTATAAAACACCTGTGAGAGATCATAAAAATTAACAATATTTGTACTAAATATGAAAATATTCAGCTCTTAATATACTTTTTTGGCAGCAAAAAACGTATTCGTGGGTCAAAAATACATGTTAAAGACCTTAAAAATCAACAATAATTTCACAATGTATAAAAATATTTGCCTTTATATGAATAATATTAAAGTCGAAAAAACACGTATTTGTTAATATAAAACACCTGTTAGAGACCATAAAAATCACCATTAAATTCTCTAGGTATGAATATATTCGGCTCTTTATCAATATTAAAGTCCTCAAAAGACGTGTTTGTGAATCTAAAACACGTTTAAAAGACCTAAAAGTTCAACTTTAATTCAAGTTAGTCTTTTAAATCTTTAAGGATACTAATACGTGTTTTTGGGGATAAAACACCAGCTAAATACCTTAAAAATCAGCAATAAATTCACTAAATAGAAAAATATTTCTCTCCTAATGAATATTTATGGCCACAAATCTTGTGTTTGTTAGTCAAAAATACATTTAAAAAGACATAACTTTACAATATTTTTATAAAGATTAAATGGTATAAAACACCTGTGAGAGATCATAAAAATTAACAATAATTGTACTAAATATGGAAATATTCAGCTCTTAATATACTTTTTTGGCAGCAAAAAACGTATTCGTGGGTCAAAAATACATGTTAAAGACCTTAAAAATCAACAATAATTTCACAATGTATAAAAATATTTGCCTTTATATGAATAATATTAAAGTCGAAAAAACACGTATTTGTTAATATAAAACACCTGTTAGAGACCATAAAAATCACCATTAAATTCTCTAGGTATGAAAATATTCGGCTCTTTATCAATATTAAAGTCCTCAAAAGACGTGTTTGTGAATCTAAAACACGTTTAAAAGACCTAAAAGTTCAACTATAATTCAAGTTAGTCTTTTAAATCTTTAAGGATACTAATACGTGTTTTTGGGGATAAAACACCAGCTAAATACCTTAAAAATCAGCAATAAATTCACTAAATAGAAAAATATTTCTCTCCTAATGAATATTTATGGCCACAAATCTTGTGTTTGTTAGTCAAAAATAAATTTAAAAAGACATAACTTTACAATATTTTTATAAAGATTAAATGGTATAAAACACCTGTGAGAGATCATAAAAATTAACAATATTTGTACTAAATATGAAAATATTTAGCTCTTAATATACTTTTTTGGCAGCAAAAAACGTATTCGTGGGTCAAAAATACTTGTTAAAGACCTTAAAAATCAACAATAATTTCACAATGTATAAAAATATTTGCCTTTATATGAATAATATTAAAGTCGAAAAAACACGTATTTGTTAATATAAAACACCTGTTAGAGACCATAAAAATCACCATTAAATTCTCTAGGTATGAAAATATTCGGCTCTTTATCAATATAAAAGTCCTCAAAAGACGTGTTTGTGAATCTAAAACACGTTTAAAAGACCTAAAAGTTCAACTATAATTCAAGTTAGTCTTTTAAATCTTTAAGGATACTAATACGTGTTTTTGGGGATAAAACACCAGCTAAATACCTTAAAAATCAGCAATAAATTCACTAAATAGAAAAATATTTCTCTCCTAATGAATATTTATGGCCACAAATCTTGTGTTTGTTAGTCAAAAATACATTTAAAAAGACATAACTTTACAATATTTTTATAAAGATTAAATTGTATAAAACACCTGTGAGAGATCATAAAAATTAACAATATTTGTACTAAATATGAAAATATTCAGCTCTTAATATACTTTTTTGGCAGCAAAAAACGTATTCGTGGGTCAAAAATACATGTTAAAGACCTTAAAAATCAACAATAATTTCACAATGTATAAAAATATTTGCCTTTATATGAATAATATTAAAGTCGAAAAAACACGTATTTGTTAATATAAAACACCTGTTAGAGACCATAAAAATCACCATTAAATTCTCTAGGTATGAATATATTCGGCTCTTTATCAATATTAAAGTCCTCAAAAGACGTGTTTGTGAATCTAAAACACGTTTAAAAGACCTAAAAGTTCAACTTTAATTCAAGTTAGTCTTTTAAATCTTTAAGGATACTAATACGTGTTTTTGGGGATAAAACACCAGCTAAATACCTTAAAAATCAGCAATAAATTCACTAAATAGAAAAATATTTCTCTCCTAATGAATATTTATGGCCACAAATCTTGTGTTTGTTAGTCAAAAATACATTTAAAAAGACATAACTTTACAATATTTTTATAAAGATTAAATGGTATAAAACACCTGTGAGAGATCATAAAAATTAACAATAATTGTACTAAATATGGAAATATTCAGCTCTTAATATACTTTTTTGGCAGCAAAAAACGTATTCGTGGGTCAAATATACATGTTAAAGACCTTAAAAATCAACAATAATTTCACAATGTATAAAAATATTTGCCTTTATATGAATAATATTAAAGTCGAAAAAACACGTATTTGTTAATATAAAACACCTGTTAGAGACCATAAAAATCACCATTAAATTCTCTAGGTATGAAAATATTCGGCTCTTTATCAATATAAAAGTCCTCAAAAGACGTGTTTGTGAATCTAAAACACGTTTAAAAGACCTAAAAGTTCAACTATAATTCAAGTTAGTCTTTTAAATCTTTAAGGATACTAATACGTGTTTTTGGGGATAAAACACCAGCTAAATACCTTAAAAATCAGCAATAAATTCACTAAATAGAAAAATATTTCTCTCCTAATGAATATTTATGGCCACAAATCTTGTGTTTGTTAGTCAAAAATACATTTAAAAAGACATAACTTTACAATATTTTTATAAAGATTAAATTGTATAAAACACCTGTGAGAGATCATAAAAATTAACAATATTTGTACTAAATATGAAAATATTCAGCTCTTAATATACTTTTTTGGCAGCAAAAAACGTATTCGTGGGTCAAAAATACATGTTAAAGACCTTAAAAATCAACAATAATTTCACAATGTATAAAAATATTTGCCTTTATATGAATAATATTAAAGTCGAAAAAACACGTATTTGTTAATATAAAACACCTGTTAGAGACCATAAAAATCACCATTAAATTCTCTAGGTATGAATATATTCGGCTCTTTATCAATATTAAAGTCCTCAAAAGACGTGTTTGTGAATCTAAAACACGTTTAAAAGACCTAAAAGTTCAACTTTAATTCAAGTTAGTCTTTTAAATCTTTAAGGATACTAATACGTGTTTTTGGGGATAAAACACCAGCTAAATACCTTAAAAATCAGCAATAAATTCACTAAATAGAAAAATATTTCTCTCCTAATGAATATTTATGGCCACAAATCTTGTGTTTGTTAGTCAAAAATACATTTAAAAAGACATAACTTTACAATATTTTTATAAAGATTAAATGGTATAAAACACCTGTGAGAGATCATAAAAATTAACAATAATTGTACTAAATATGGAAATATTCAGCTCTTAATATACTTTTTTGGCAGCAAAAAACGTATTCGTGGGTCAAATATACATGTTAAAGACCTTAAAAATCAACAATAATTTCACAATGTATAAAAATATTTGCCTTTATATGAATAATATTAAAGTCGAAAAAACACGTATTTGTTAATATAAAACACCTGTTAGAGACCATAAAAATCACCATTAAATTCTCTAGGTATGAAAATATTCGGCTCTTTATCAATATTAAAGTCCTCAAAAGACGTGTTTGTGAATCTAAAACACGTTTAAAAGACCTAAAAGTTCAACTATAATTCAAGTTAGTCTTTTAAATCTTTAAGGATACTAATACGTGTTTTTGGAGATAAAACACCAGCTAAATACCTTAAAAATCAGCAATAAATTCACTAAATAGAAAAATATTTCTCTCCTAATGAATATTTATGGCCACAAATCTTGTGTTTGTTAGTCAAAAATACATTTAAAAAGACATAACTTTACAATATTTTTATAAAGATTAAATGGTATAAAACACCTGTGAGAGATCATAAAAATTTGGTAAAAACTGAGAGAAATATATTTAAATATCTATTTTATATATACGCAGAAATAAATTTCCAGTGTCTTTTGTGCCCCACTTTTTCACGCTTTTTGTGATATTTTTTTTATAACTCTTGGATATTCATTTTGTCATTGTCAAGGTTAGAAGAAATAAAGTACTGAATTTCAAATGCTGTGCTTTCAAAACAGAGTGTAAATAAAATGATTTTAAATGGAATCAGTAGATTTTAATGGAAGCGTCATGTTTATTGTGCCATGACATTATGTCTTTTCTAAAAGATTACTATATACGTTATCATTGCCAGACTTGCAGAAATAAAACGATAAGAAAAAAACGAAAAGGCATTTTTTTAGCAACAATAAAATAAGGCTGTAACTGAAGTCAGTTTACGAACACTACATTAATAACTGAATAAATAAAACGATTTACCAATGATAAATGAATATAATCGTGTATGAATATTGCAGTCTTGATAAATTCTAATAAGCTTTTGGTAAAACAGTTGCTGCAAATGTTGAGCACATTGTAATTAATTAGCAAAGCAAAGCACTTTGCGAAATAGCGAATATTATGTATAATTAAAGGGTTGGGTAAAAATTGTAACAGTAAATAACCATTTTTAGAGGTTTATGAAAATAGTTAATTAATACGTGATTTAATGGTTTGCATTGCATTGAATTTAAAATGCAAATTAAAAATTTATGTATTAAAATTTTGTATTAGTTATTATAATTTTGTACACTTTAAGAAGCACTGGCTTTAAAATAGTGCTTAGCTGCCAATCTTTACTCAAGTAGTTAATATTTTTTAAGGATGATAATGAAGAATTAGCTTTTATAAATAGTGTGCATAAAAAAACTACATACGAAAATATTTTTAATAAAGTTGATAAAACGTTTAATATACAATATGAAGTGAAATCGACTTACGTGTCACATACGATGGTAGTAAAAATATGTGCAAAACGGATTAAGCTTGGTTAGAAAAAAATATGAGGCAAGGTGTTGAAAGCCCTTTGATTATTTATTGTATTCTTTACCAACGGGTACTCTTTGGGAAATATCTCAATCTCTCATGTGTTAATCAAGGTTCGGTGATTTTTCCGGACAGAATTTTTGCAGAAACTTAATATGTCAGATATTGAATATTTTAAACAATTTTTTTTTAATATCTTAGTAAAAAAAATAATTAAAGTAAGCATTTGAATTATTGAATTTTTAACTACCAAGTTTAATGTAGCAATTAACCTGAATTAAATCTAATGAATCAATATTTTTACTTCGTGCAAAAACTCAAGAAAAATGTCAATTTCGAGCTTGTCTTAATTAATTTTTTCTATTATTGGAAACGTTATTTTTGTTTTAATTCTTTCAAAAGGATATTCGTAAAATATAATAGTAGTGACATGTAATAAATTTAATTTAACTTAACTAAACGTAACTTCAAATAACTTTTTTCTATTGTCTTGCCTAAATGGCCTATTTTGAAATGAAATTAATAGTTTCGTCAGATTAATATGTATTTCAGTATATCAATGAAAATGTTAAAAAAATTTAAAGCAAATTACTACACCAGTAACAAAATTATAGTAATAGTTCATAAAACTTATAATATTTAACTTGAAATAAATACTCTGTAAATTGTTTTTTTTAACGCAGAAAGCATATTTTTTCAACGGTAAAATTTATCGTGAGTGTATGATGATATGCATTAATCTTTTCGTCAAATTATACATAGATAGATGAGTGGTTCAGTTGATGAACCCGACAATTTCTTTCGCTATTGAGTAGTACTCTTATCTATATAATTCATACTTTGAACTTATTCCTTTTCGTATATGATTTGCTAAATTCTTTTCCACATTGATTTTCAGAACACATTCTTGTAATAATGGATAATTTTTTTCTATCATAATGTTTACCTTGATTTTTTTATACAATACTAAAACTATCTTTTATCCGTAACAATGTATGTCTGAAATAATCAGGGTCCGCAAAAATCCTGTCCGGAATAATTCCGTCCTAAAAAATCCGAGCACCATTATTAAACTATTGTCAGCGGTGAACTTAGCCTTTGTCGTTTCGTAACATTTTTAATAACAGACTGCATCACAATAATTGTCACGCAATCGTCTTGAAAGATAGTATCCCCAAATATCAATAGATAAAAAAATACGTTTAATTAACATTTATACGGTTTGATCTACATTAACCTCAATCTTCATACGTACTAAGTATATATTACATGTTCACGTTAAAAAAGTACCTGGCTTAGTAAAATTTAACGTATATGTGCATTAAATTAGAAGCAATGATAATGTTTATGTATTATAAAAGGAAAAACTCACTTTTCGGCCTCGGAGCCCGTCGACGGGAATTCAAAATTTGAAGATTTCATTACATAGATTGTTTTATGCTTGTTTATCTAGTTTAATCAATGTATTATTATAATCCTTGCACACATTTAGTATATGTTTCATTTTCATAGTTATAACATACCTAGTTAATTTGCAATCCGTATATTTATATGCAGTCAAATCGAACAACGCACATGACGATTAATGTCGCGTAGCAAAATTTTATTAATAAATAATAATTATTTAAAACTGTTGTCACGTTACTGTCGGCCATTTTGTTTTATATTTGAATGCTTATTTTTCATTGGTCGAAACAACAGAATGGAACAACAGAATCGGAGCAAATTCAATTTTTATTATTATAATTAAATATTTTTCCTTTGTTTATATGTATTATTCACCGTTCATACAAAGCGATCATATATAAGATTACAATCGTTGTGCTATACTATGAGTGTAGTAGTAACTATAAGTGTAAAATAAATGATTTAAGCACAGGCAAGCAAAATATAAAATTTAAAATATTGTTGTTTTATTTGCTCTATGTATAGTTTCAAAGAATAAATTATAATATAAACTTTTATACATGCAGATGCACATTTATTTATTTATCTTAAGAAATTACCAATTTCGAAGAAGTAAAATATCCAAATACGGGACTAAATACGATATTGGAATCGAAACCATATAATATCAAAGGATAAGATTAAGTTGGCATACATATGAGAAATTTCCTTGACGTCCAAACGAAAGCCTTATTTGGCCGCGCGCTCTCCGGTATCCGCATGCAGAGTAATATTTACAAATAAGTTCGGAGATGGGCCATTGCTAGTGATAGAGCTAGTAGTATTGCACATCAAAGGGGTTAGTGGTATGTATGGGTACGGAACAAAATCCACAATTTCCTAGCAAGGCGACGACACGAGACGCCGGAAATCGCCCAGTGTACGAGGAGGTGCTTTTAATACTGCCTTTTCGCTTTAATGACACCCCGTGGCCTAGTTGTTTTCACGATTCCACCGAACCCAAACACACCTGGTGGCTCTTTCATCAAACGCCAGCGGAACCAATACGAACCACACTGCAATGCGAACTCTGTTTGCGAAGACAGCCAAAGAACCAGACTGTGAACATACATACAGTGTGTGACTGTCTATTATATAACACGTGCCTTTGCTCTACCCCTGTAAAACTGCATGCGGTAGACAATATGGAAAATAAAAGCAATTTGCCGCAAAAACGCGCACGAAACTAGCCAATCGTTGGCTTTTTACAATTTATTTTATCATTGCAAAATCTATTCAAAACCAATTTTCGATGTCTCTTTGTTGTCAGGATTATAAGGTAAGACATTCGTATATTACTTTAGTCAATTTATGTAAAATAAAAATGTTCAGCACATTTTTTATAAATAATAGGGTTTTTGACTCTCGCTACCATTTGGAATAGAGCGATATGAGATTTTTTATATTTCAATTCCAGATTTGCACATATTTTATTTAACAACTGTATGAAATGGATTTTGTGTTTACTTTTTATTCGAATGTAATGAATAAATAAAAAATAAATGTTTTAAATGTATTCAAAAGACTATGTATATTCGAAAAATATGTATATACATATCAGTGTGGGAAAGAGGAGCAGCTGCCCCGGGCCTCACAATATCTTGCTAATTTAATATTTAAAAAAAAACAGATTCCATATGCAAGTTTATCAAAACTATTTATACTATTTAACGAAAATTCTCTTACATATAAAGAGAATTATGTTTCATAGAAAAATTCAGCTTTAGCTAATAACGAAATAGAAAATTTGCTTCTAAAAGAAATTAATGACTAAATAAAAAATTGAAAAACCTGCTGGAGCCGCTCTTGACTAGTATGATAAGTATGTCGAACGTATATACGTATCGTGTGCTTTAGAGCTTAACTGAAAAATGCTTTTTAATCATCTCGTAAGACCATTCAATACAATCAAAAAATTACAATTTAGGTGGGATAAAAATATATAAAGTGCTAATTTTAATACATTATGCTAAAGATCTGTAACCATTGATGTGTTATTTAACCTATAAATCAATATGTGCTTTAAGGCTGTTTTATCTCAGACTTCGATGTGTGGTTACTCGAATTTTTTATAGTACTTTATGGTATGAAAATAAAAATGTTTTTTTAAATGTTGCTATCCAAAGGCAATCACAAATATTTTAATATTAATATTAAAAGGTATTATAAATTATTTTTATAGTTTTATTTTTAAGAACTTCCCATTATAAAAAATAGTATTACTAGCGTTATACCGGACATACATATAATAAAATGGATCTAGCTAAATGTAGATATAAAAAAAAAAAATTTTTGAAGTCAGCGCGATTTTTTAATAAATATCGGTAAAATGACATAATGTAGCTGGTTTTTTATTCAAACAAAGCTCATTAGTGTGTTTATTAAATTTAAGCTTAGCGTCTAGGTATTTAACGCTAAATGCTAGTTCTGCGTTACTGCCCTATTTACTTTAAAGAGACGGTGGCAAAGTTTGTCTACGTTTCGTAAATATAATTAACTCTTTTTTATTTTACTTATTTTTAATTTTTCACCTCTTAAAATGTGTATTATATATATTAAAAGATTTTTGTAATTTATTTACGATTGCTTTAAGACCGTAAGTACTCGTTAAAATATCTGTATCGTCAGCGTACATAAACATGTGTTTTTAAATTTTGCTATATTGTTCGTATAGAAGATAAAGAGAAACGGCCTGAGAAATTCCACCTGGAATTGAGTATTTTATAGGAAACAACATTGCTTCACTTTTCAGGTATGAGCATATTAAGCGGAGTAGATAGTTGGGTTCTTGTATTTGTATAGTTTGTGAATCAAACCGTATCGAAAACTTTTTCAATATCTAACATTAAAATACGCGTACTATTTAATAATAAAATTATCTCACAAATGCTCAGTCAAATTATTATAGAGTGATTTATTATTAATTTTAACGCATAAGGATTTTTTAATATTTTACTAAATGATGATAATAAACTAATGAAAATCCTCATCGAGCTTCTTATTGGTTAAATTTTAACGGTGTTCCAAAACTTGGGAAATATCTATAAGACAAGCAAGTGTTAAACATGTTTGTTAAGTAATGTATGCAAATCCTAGAAAATTATTTTATCAATGTGGTATCTAATATTTATGTTAATTCCATGAATTTTTACTGTTGGCTTAAATTATCTTTGAGCTAGTATCCGTAGACAAGTTTATAAACATTTTTGCACTTCCTTAATATTTAATTTATTTTACTAAAATAAACATACTGTTTATATATAATATATGTGTTTTTAATACCATGTACGTGCAGATAGGAATGTATAATATTTTGATTTTCCAACAATGTTTTTATTAACTATCTTGTGTATTTGTACGAAGAACCTTTTCAAAAATTAATCCATTAGATAACGTATCTGATAGCAGCATCACTTTTAGCTATAAATATCCCCGGCGTATAAAATATACGTCCATTTTCCATAGATGTATGTATATCGTTATTAACGCTTTATACAAGCGAGCTCTATTCTGTTTGTTATCCATTTGTTTCCAATACACAGATTTATTTATTTTATAGGAAAGATTTCTTCTATTCCAGCTCAGTTATGTTTCTCGCTAGAATTTTCACTAATAATTAATAAGTTAGTAAGATAAAATAGCTTTAACATTACTTAAATTATATTTATTTATATAATTAAGAACTTTTATAAGTTAGTTTCTGATTGACTAGCTTAAAACATACGATTAATTTTATTATCACAGATACCTTATAATTAGTCTATATTAATATAAATAATATTCAACAATCAAGAATATATTTTACTGTATAAAACGCTGGTAAAAACAGTTATTATAATATAATATAATATTTTCTAGTTAACAAATCAAAATAAATATTTGTGTCGTTAATCAGAGCTCAGCGTGATGTGTGGTATAAATGTGAAGAGTTTTCACCCAAAAATTTAACAACAGAACCTAATTATATGACGTCATCATTTTTAACTATTAAAATATAATATGTATAAAAAATTGGATTAAGTTTAATTTCTGTCTATGTCACCAACTACTTTTATATATTGCTTCAACGATTAATTTTAGACAATAATTTTAATAGCGCTAAGCCTAACCAAAAAGTATATAAGAAACGGAATTAGGTTTTTCATTTAGCTATATTTTCGCGATTTTGTTGTGAAAAAAATGTGTTATTTTTACGAACAATATATATAGTTGTATATTAATCGAAAAAACTGTGTTTTGAAGAAGCTAGTGATTACGAAACAAATCATTATTTATAAATATATTAAAATTTTTACTCCAACATGACGTAGAATGTCTTTCACATCTTAAAAAATTAAATTGTCGTAGAATTTAATGAAATAAAAAATGTTTTATATTTTTTTTATTTATAAAACACAAAAAAAATATAAAAAGTATTTATAATATTAAGGTATAATATACGTTTATGACTGTGATATTTTTCTGATGAGCCTCCATAATATGTATTTGTCAAAGTTATACCTTCCGATTGACTAGTACTAAATATGACAGCACATATGAGATAATTCAATATTTAGTACACGTTTTGTACATGTATACGTGTATTAATGTTTCAGATCCCTGACATTTTCTGACATATATGCTGAAATGTTATGATTTCCATCGAAAATCCGAATCAGAGCTTTCGTGAAATCAATATATTATGCATATCCGATAAGCGGCTATCTGACCTTTCGTTTAGCATCCACATATGAATACACATCACAAACATGTTTTTCCTATAAATATGGGGTCACATAAATAATATTTTTTGATACAAAGAAAAACGTGAGATTGGAAGTTTCCATGTCTGAGGCTGAATATTCATTTGACAGGCGGGCAATTCTCAAGACCTGCGCTACAATGCAACCAAGACAGGCACAGGATAAAGTAGCATGGATTTGAAGAAGCACAATGAAAAATAAAAAAATAAATAAAAACAACGAGAGTACCGTTTGTTTAATCCACCTGCCGTGCAACATGAGAGGGTCATTTAAAATGCAACTGCGACTGGAGTACTCAGGTGTATAGGGGGAATGTTCTGCAACTCTTATTAGATTACTTTGACATGTAAAATTGCAGTTAGTTTAACTGAAACTGCGGCGATGCCCAACGCGTACGTTTTAACAAGTGTTCTAATTTTTAATTTAATATAATTTAATTTGTTTCGGCTAAAATTATTACGTTAATATTTATAACTACAAAAAAACTTGTATAATTGTAATAATGTTAATGCATCAAATACATCTAATAAAAAAATATAAATGAACATCACATTTTATAAGTAACTTTCTTATTACGACTACATAAAAGATTATGTCATCGGCCGTTGAATTGGCTTTTAAATGTATAGTAATGAATTAATTTTTTATAATAGTTTCTTACCACTGACATTAATAATAATATATAATTTAATTATTTAGCGTAAGTAACTCATCCAATAGACACAAGTATCTTTTTCGATACAAAGTAAAAGCTTTTTTTGTGATGTTAAAATTTATTATTAATGTATGTTATATTTCCCATTAATTAATAAATAAATAAATGGTTTTCTTAATAGATGGTTCAAATATAAATTGCAATGCTTTATTCGTCGCTTTTGAATGGTTTTCAATGGTTGGTGCCGCACCCTATTTCACACATACAATCGCATCTTCTTAAGATGTCTAAGATGACAAAATACGACTCTATTCTGTAAGATAAATTAGTCTTACTGCAATCTGATCTGCTGTTAAATCTGTCTCTGACTGGTAATATTCTCGCCACATTCATTACCCTTCCCATTCGCATCATGTAGCATTTTACACACATGAAAGAAGCAATTTAAATAATTAGCGTTCCTATTAAACAATGTTTAATCAAAAAAAATCAGAAAATGTATATTTTGATTTTTTACATCAACTTTAATCTAATATATTTTAAATACATAAATACTATAAAATCAGTCGCATTTTTACGTTGATTAAATAAATAGCTCTTAATATAATTATTCAATATGGTCGAATTGATATAATATAATACATTAAGTATTAATTGGTAATCTATTCTTAACATTTTTTCTATTTACTATTTTTTTCGCATTTTTAAATTCAAACGAAATAGTAAATGTTACTAAGACTGTCACTAGAACATCAGAAACTTTGCTATAATCATTTAGCAGTTTTGAAAGTTCTTAATGTTCAAACAAAGAAAAGAGTTAAACAGTTTAAATATAGTACTAGTAAAGATACTGATGCTTTATCACAATATAAAATTTTTGATAATACAGAATGCAAAATAACAACATAAAAAACAATTGTTAGTATTTGGAAGATTAATATAAATTGTGAAATACACAAATATATATAAAAAGATAAAGAATAGTGATGGCTGATAAAGGAGAAAATAATTTAAATTTAAATTTGAAATACGCTTATTTCATTTTTTTTCGTTACGTTATGTATAAGGCAGTTCAATAAGTTGTAACAGTGTAAACACAATCAACAACTTCTAAGTAAGTTGTGTAACACCAGACTAAATATAGTTACCGCGATCAGGTGGTGTAGTTGAAAAGGCAGATCTTGGAAGTCGAAGAGTCTTCGCTGGAGTGTCGAGTTGAATTATCGCCGGCTGTGCGTCTCTTCTAATGCGTCTTATCGAGTTTTCTGGTCTAGGATCAAGTGTCAGGTGTTTTAGAATGCTGATTTGGGAGAGCTCTAAGATCTTTAGGGGACAATAGCATTCAATTAATTTTTGGACACAAAAAATTAAAAAATTGCCTCGTTTGAGATTGTTAAGCAATTCATTAACCAAGGGGTAGAACGATAATATAATTATGCGCAGGAAACTAGCACAATATATCGGTAATACTTGTAGGTACTCATTACGTCCAATTAACTTACTCCGTTGGTACAGATTTTCCCATTGTAACGCATTGGGCTTACGCCTGCCAGGTTACAACGGAAGATTTAATAAAAATAAATAAATATGAGCTAACACTCCTTCACGTACACGAATGTGAAAGTATGTGGTCCATGAAAAAATTCTAATTAATAACGCACCTGCTTAGTCACGAGATCTCTCTTCTATTGTATTAAAAAATACTGTGGTTGCCCCTTATTCTTGAGATAAGTTTCAAAATATTTGTTTTAAATAATCGTCAAATTTAATAATAGTCAACCAGTGGCATATACAGTAGATAATACCCGAAATACCTGGGTTTGATCTCATGTTAACCTTTTTTTTCAATTTCAATTTAATCTGGGATATCGATATTAGTGATTTTTTTTTATAATTTCAATGGATCGTTACAGTTAGTTTTCCTAGATTTTCTCAATCTCATAAATAAATATCGTGCTGATTAATTGAAATCGAGCAAGGTCGTACGTATTAGGTAAGAAAAATTATCAAATAATGAGCTACTTCAGATCATAAAGAAAATTATATTTGTATAAAATAAAATGTATATAATTTACTATGAAAATATGTTTTTTTAATTGATTTTTATTGATATCTGGCATTTTGCGAATATATATTATCAGCAATAATATTCTCGACGGTGAAATTTATTTTTTCAAGAAATTAAAAACCCAAAAAAAAAATATTGTGGAAAATTCAGGCAAATTTATACCTACGTACATCTATTTATATACAACTATAACAAACTTGGATTGGGATGATTCGACAGAATATCAAATTAACCACTACATTCAGATCACGCACCGTTGTTATTACAAGTACGCAATTATAAACTTTTCTGCGTTCCTCGTTCCCATTTATCTTTCTAATCTATTCGTCAAACACTTACTCCAAGATAACCAAATATGAATATCACAACTAATTTATGTGTAAGTATGCTTTCCAGAACTATAACATTAATATATTTGTGCAATTTATTTAAGTAAATGAATAATAAGATAAGGTAATAAAATTTTTTTAATAAAAAAGATTTCCTGAATAATCTCAATCTTAAGTAAATATTTTATAAGAATGCTATCTAAAATGTAAAATATTAGGTATATTATAATTACTTTATATAAATATAAAAATCAAATAAACAGTCTTATTTCTTAAACTAAAACAATTATTATTTATGTGCAGCGAGTGGTTAACTTTAATATGAGGTTAACGCTCAATACTCCCGGCGCATTTTACGATCTCCTCAAGGAGCATATCCTTAAAAAGCGTTGGTATACTTTAGATTCCACTGAAATAGCAACAGCGTGAATACGTTGAATACATTACGTTTTCAGCGTTGTTTTTATTCAGAGATGCGTTGTTGGAAAGCAATAACAGCCGTTTATGAAAGTTGCTTCCACTTTATGGTCCAGAGAAAGGAGAAAACAGCTCCTTTTACAAATGCACATAAACACGGTTATGTAATAAAAATTTGCATAGGTTACCCGCCATTCCTTTCATCCGAATCAGATTTATTTTTGTGTATTTTACCAAAAAATATAACTCATGTACGTGTTTTCGTTTATTCTATGTAAAATATTTTAATAAGAATATTTCTTCGTCGGTTATGTATGTGTAATATAAAAGCGAGGAAAATACATTTTAATTATGCTATAAGTAATAAGTTTTCCCCCATGGAATCATTATTTTGTTTTGCCATTTGTAATATAGCCATATTGGGATCGTAACACATTAATAACGAAAGATATTAAATATTGTATATGTACATATGTATATTAAATATAGCTTATAAACACATACATTAAAAATATCATTTTATATTAATGATATATAATATATTGTGTATTACTGTTTACATTATAATAATAAATAAGTTTTTAAAAATGCTTAAATTTCATATATACTATTTCAAGATTGTAGTATAATTTTAATGGATACACTTTAAAAATATTAAAATTATCATGTATAGATTGTACACATAATTTGATTTTTAATAAAATTGAAACTAATCTTGAACTGGCGTTTAAATATAAGAGTTATTAAAAACATGAGATAAAGTTTATTATATATTTTATATTATTTTACCATCATAAACATAAAGCTAGGCTTATCTTTTATCATATTACACCATAATATTATATTAAGCTAAATATATAGTAATATTATATAAATTTAATATTGGCTCTACTCTCCCACGCAATTTTTCGTTTTATTGCCCTATGACACTTAGGAATATTGAATTCCCACATTCACTTTACCAGTGAAACCTCTGAATTCTGAGAGAAAAAATCTAAATAAAAAATCATATTAAGCAATCTTATATTTTTATGACTCTTTTATTCCATTTTACTAATACAGGGCGCTCTACTTAAACGCTAATATTTAAAAAAATATTATTTAAATATTTATTTATGTAATTTTTAATGATCGATAAAAATCTAAAAAATATGTAATTTGAATATCAATCATGCTAACTCTGATCTTTTTTAACTGTTGATTCAGATTTACATTTTGTGTCGACACAATTGCATAAAATAAAAATCACACAAAATCTACTGTATTTTTTTATAATTTCTCAAAAGATGTGCTTGGGTTCAAAAACGGATAATAACCAAACCTCCTAAAGAAATATCTTAATGATCTTTTCTGAACTTTTTAGATTAAGAGGTAGTATTTGACTACTTAAAGATTCCAAATTACAGATCTCGATTAAAAATGCTGCAAACTAAGGTGGCTTTAAGGTACAGAGTAGACGTCATAAATACATGTTTTCGCGATTTACAATCAAACTATTCTCGAAGAATTCTAGTTTTGGGTTCCGAAACGTCTTCTAAAATAACAATCGTGTCCTCTTCTGATGATCGTTAGAGCCATGACGTTCGCATTTTTTTAATAATAAAGTAGACCCCTCAATAACACGGTAAATTGGTAATGTGTTATTTTGGTGCGTGTAGTTGGGGGACTATAAATAAAGTATATTTTTTATGCAATACGTACGTACGATGAGATATCCTCCTTTAACAGGCACACATAAAGTAACAGGCACCCAAATAGCACGTCCCCAATTTACCGTGTTATTGGGGAGTCTACTTTATTGTGTATTGTTTTTTGCCCATCATGACGCATTAAGAAACCCTTTTAGGTGACGATGGTTTCAAATTTTATTTAAATAAATAAATATAATAATCTTGAAGGATTATGTAATTTTCAAATGTATTTTTAAATTTATTTCGGTTAAGGCTATACATATTTATGGTTTTATTATCGATGTATTTTTTTTTTTTTTGGGACACCATGTATAATATTATATTATTACCTTTACCTTTCATAAAAAAAAACAGCAATTTCGTCAAGTTCGCAAAACTTTGCGCCACATTTGGCATCGCCATCAGCGGTCGACCTTTGCTCAAAGCACGTTTAAATTATGTTGAAAAGTTTCGGTTCTCCGTTCATCCGCAGCTATTAACATTCAGCGGAACGCAATTTCGGCAAATCACACAAAAGTGTCGCGGGAATAATTTACGTGGCATTGGAAAACGGCCGCCCGCCTGTGGAATTATTAACGCGTCAGGGCGACTGACACCGAAAGTAATTTCCCACATTAGGGAAATCCGTTTCCTTAGTTTATGACCACCGTATTTTCCGCGGCGCTGTCTTCCCGATTCTCGAATATAAATAACGTCATTTGTACACCGTATGTATCCCTTGGGATACGAGGGTCCCGGGACGCACTTTTTGCAAGCTCTTCCCATACATTACGGCTCATCACGCGGGCGCTTGCTTTTAAAACGAAATTTTACTGAATTTATTATTATGTCGTCTGCGTAAATAGTGTCACATAATGCATCGAGATCTCTGCGCTGGTGAACGGAGCGCGTAATTCCCCGAAGTTTGTTAGGGTTCTCAAAAGTTGTTAGCTTGATAGTTATTTTAAGATTAATACTTAACAAATGTATTACTAGACAATTTACTTAATATTTTGAGTCAACGCTAGAATATTAGCATAATAATTTAGCACTAAATAAAGTAGTGAATTGTGAATTAAAATCTCCCGAAATTGATAATGATATTTTGGAATATTTATATAATCAATCGCGCGCTACATGGATCTTATATATTTAGTAACTATTTTAAATTTATTTAAGTAGGCACTGATTAAATTTAAATTTGTCTGATTTTCATTAACGTTACATGCGTATACTGTTAATAATGGAAATAATAAATCTACAGAGAAGCGGACATTTAAAACCATGATCATTTTCAGAAATAAAATAATTTTGATTTTATTAGAAATTGTATGTATGAATTTAATATGTTTAATTAACTATGGTAGCCAATGTGTCACACAGACAAAAAAATATCGGGATTGTGAGATGGAGTATGACGCATCCATAAGAATTCTTAGGAGTCATCCAAATCTATATATTTCTGATTCTAAAAATCAAAGCCATAGAAAAATGTCAGACACAAAATCTGCGTATACAATCACAACGGACTCAGGACCAACACCAGGGCTATGCCCTTTGGCTGTTGCACCTTTAAGATCCCTACAAACATTCAACGCTCTCCAAGAATCTACATAGTTTAGTTAGAGCGCCCGCGTTAATTTAAACTCTACATAAAGCCCTTATCCTCAACCCTTTAATTACACAATTCCCCATTTTTAGCCACTAAAGCTACACTAAATGTTATGCTCACAACATATTAGTTTTGCGTTATTACACCACACTGCTTCTCAGTAAAAATAGTTCTCAGAAGCCGCGTCACCAGAGAACCTGCGCCTATCGGATACTGCGCCTCTCATTGCTTGTTTTTCAATATGTTTTTTTAAGTATGAGAGAATCAAAATAGCAAATAACATATAAAAACTGTAAAACTTTGAATGGCGTTCTTTTAAAATTTAAATATAGCAAATCGAGAATTTTATTTTCTTGAGAAAATTTTGCGATTTTTCGAGAATTTTCATTATGCCTTTTTTGTGAAAAAATAAATTTCTTCGAATACGTTAAAGTGCTATACAACCACCGCATGTTTTGTACTGCTGAATCAGAAAAGATGGAACCATGCCAGATGTATAAAGAAATATATGTTTTTGAAGCTCTAAATTATTTAAATAGCAAAGAAAGAGGTCGGAATTATTTAAATATCAAAAAATTGCTCACTATTTTTTCATCTAAACTAATCGGTGTTATATTTTCTTTGGTAATCAGTTAAGAAAAAACCACTCTGCGTAGAAATTAAAGATTACAAAAATGTATGGTGCCTTTTCACAGAGTAACACCATGAAATTTCATTGAATTTGGGTTTGCAAACTTTATCTTATTTGACATAAAAAATGTATAGTAGCAACAGATTTTATTAGAAATTTTTTCTACAATTCGGTTATAAATATAGAAGCTCATAATTCCTTCATTACTCAACGCTCTGCAATTCATTCTGGTCCTTTGATTAATCGCGTCCATTATAATAAGTCATGATCAATATCATATTGGAGTTTGTTCTCTTTAACGATCATATAGTTCTCTTATCATCAAACATAGATCACAAATATTTTTTATAAGAAAATACCAAATTTTATCGAGTATTCAAAAAAAATCGCGAAGTAAAAATGATAACTCCCATTTCTGAAAATATAAAAAAATATTGCAAACCCACATCTAAGGTGGTCGGTGAGGATTATAACTAACTATTATTGTAACTTTAAAATATCAACAAAGAATACATACTAGAAGCAAAAGTTAACTTAAACTTATCAACATGTATAAATAATTTTTAAAAATATTAACGAATAATCAATAAGAACGGATCCGGTATTTGTTGATGCATGTAGGATTTTAAGTATATGGTCGATATCGATCGCCATATTTTTACTACAATTTTTATTAAAGATTTTTTTTATCACCCGGTATAAGGGACATTAAATTACTTTCAGTAAATTACATGAATTATTTCTTAGTTCAAGTCGGGTAATTTTCAGTGCTAACCGCACAATACAATAAAACATTTTTTTTTGTTCACGCTTTCCGCCGTCAGATTTAAGCAGTTTTTATTGCCTTCACACGATTAGGAACAATTGCTTAGCTCGTTGTTGCTTTTCAGCGCAATCAGCGCCACGTATAATTTCATAAATTTTCGCACTTTTGCGCAGAGCGTAAAGCACAACAATAAAAAGCGGCGAAAAATTTCTCGCCTCACTTTCCCCACTCGGTCTTATTGTGTTGCGGTTACGGTCATTACAAAGATATATTTTGATCATATAAAAAGATTGTGCGAAATTCGCGGTTTTTTCTCCTTCTTCGTCTCGCTTTCATCTCGACGCTGCGTACATATGTACGTGTAGCAACGTAAATTACGATTTTAACGATAGCGATTAGGGAGTGGGTGGGTGAAAAGCTCGCGAACGAGGAAAATCAAATAAGAACCGCGGATAGAGCTTCCAAATTGGTAAACAGTATGTTAGTAATTTAAAATTAACTTGAAATTGGATTTATTTTCTACTAATGCTCATTCAATTACTATCTCTATTTAACATAAATATTCATTTAGCCTGTATTTGTAAACATATTAAAACGTAATATCGGCTAAAACGATTGTAATTAATAATATGAATGAGTTAAGTATATATTTTACGCATTTCGATTTTATTCAGAAATAGGAGTCAGTTAATGTGAAAATTGTAGCTATTCAAGTAGAAACATTCGACGGAGACTGAAATGCAAGTAGTAATAAAAGATTGGTTGATGGCTAAAAATGCAAACAAGATCAATGAAGCAGTATTTCTGGATTTCAATAAAGCTTATAAAACCATAGCTTATAAAACCTATAATGTAGATATCTAAAACTAGAATTAATAATACAGAAATTAATAAAAAAATTGATATAGGTAAATTTGAGATTGTGACTTCTTATTTATGACAAAAAAATATAAATTTGGAGAATCCTCTATATATAATTTTTCTATATCAAAAAGTATTTTTTAGCGCGTTAAGCGAAAGAAAAACACATTATGACTAAACAATTACATATAAATACAGTACATATAAATAGTAAAATATCAATCTGTACTTTAGGTTTCTAAATTATTTTACAATTTAACTATATTAGTTATGATTTTTTCATTCAATAATATTGTATAAATAATTTTACAGACATACTAATTATATATAATATATGTACATATTACTGGTTTAATGGTTTCATGTTTATAAGTAGCTTGTGGTTATAATTAAAGTGAAAAAATTAAAAAACCTATTACAATTCAAGCAAAAAAAAACAATAAATCGAATGATAATTTGAGTACATTTCATTAAAGACCTAGAATTATTGATTTGTTGTGTTTAGCATCTAAAGCAATATATGCTTTAGAATTTTGTGTTTGTATTTAAATTTAATGTTGTTTTTATCTTAGTCGCCGATAACCAATATTAGTGGGTTAGTGTCTTTTCGCAAGATATTTTTATAATATCTTCTTTTATGGAAATGACAGTTTTAGTTGTTTGTATTTAAAAGCTTATATAAAATGTTTTAATAATAATATAAAAATGTTTATTATATATTATTTTTACAGATTTGTTTTTAATTAAATATAGTATGTATACTACATCGGACAAGCATATGTTAAAATGCGTCTAATTAATTGCATATTAATTAAGATTTTATTTTTCAGTTTTTTTTATTAAATCTAAGCGCGCTTTTTCTATTAAATCTAAGTCTATGATTTTAGTTATGATTTATATTTTATATATGGGTTTAAACAATGCATTGTCTCTATTTCATATATTTTATAATGAACTCTAAGTTAGCTATAAAATAACCGGTACCTTTAAACTGTAACTTGAAGATTGTGTAAAATCACCCTTGAGAATCCATAATTTTGTTGAATATATATAGTGTAGCAACAATGTAATTTAACACGAAATTATGAAGGCAATATTAGCCTGTATATAATATTACTATGATTTTACACTACTATGGTAAAATTATATGTATTATTAAATATACATTCCTCATAAAAAAACACAAACATTCTCTCGTTTTTCTTTTAAATTTGCCAGTAGTGGATCATTAAAATTTATTTTTTAAAACTTCCTTAGGATTATTAAAAAATAAACTAATTTTGAGTGTTTAATGTTTAAAATATTTTTATATACCTATAAATCAAATGTATTTCAGGTGAGTTCTGAACAAATTTATTTTTATCATTTTAATCATTTTTAGTATGGTTACTTTTACTGATTCAATAAAAATTATTGCTTTAGATAATTTAGGAAGTCCAGAAAAAAATATTTTTTAATTAAGGTTTTATAAATAAATTTAATAATATTTAAAACGAGTGCAAAGTAAAATTTAATTTACTCATAAATGTCAAAAAGAAGTGGAATTGGGAAATTCAAATGATGAGACAGTTCATGTAATTAAAGAGCTTCGAAAGAAAAGCTTTAACTGCCCTTGGTATGAGGAACAAAAGGGCGGAAGTTAATATTAATATTCTAGGAAATATTTCAGAAATACTGCGATTATATATGTATATACTAAAATAAATATAAATTTAATAATAAAAAAAAAAAGATTATTAGTAAAAATGTTCAAAGAACTTCATATAAAAATTAAATTATGTTGTAATTATATTCTTTCAATTTCTGAAAAATACGGATGTTAACACAGATTTATTAAATGCTTAAAAAGTATTAAATCGGACAAAAAATATTTTTTTAAATAGAAATTGAATAATTACTAATGAAAATTGCCATTAAGAAGATTTAACGATCACAAAGTTACACGAAGCAGTTTTGTGGAAAACAGCGATTAATTCAATTATAGCATTTATTTCAATATTTATGTATTATATAATTAATTTTAAATATTTATATGAATTTTTAAACAGCAAAATTGAACATAAAATACATTTTTCACTGATATAAAATAAGAACTCTAGTAAAGTATCGATCCCTAGTTGTTTAAATGTACCTTGTATTAGAGTATCTTCTGCTCACGAACGATTAAATTTTCAATCATTTGGTTAGTTGTTTGCTTTTTGCCGAAGCCAATATCTCTTAATACAACGTATGAATAATAAATAAACATCTCATAGCGTAAACTTAAATAACAGAATCAACTAGAGTGACGAAGTTGGACAAACTTTACAAAAGTTATTCCAATAAATTGGTTTTAAGGTACATATTTGCCATTAAAATTCATAGAAAAGCTGCTAAACTTTCGGTCTTTCTTTCCGAATCTGTCTGAGAAATTATCAATGACTTTTGTTTGAAAGTCGTCGCCATGAAATATAACGACTTGGAAAATTTTCGAATTAGCCAGTTGCAGTGCTTCGGGGTCAATCGTTGGCGGTATGTTCTGCAACGAGCCCAAACTGCTGTTTCACACCATGCCATGGTGAACTTGGGTCATTTCTGTCTGCCACCAAGATTCCAGCAACACGTCAGCCGAAGTATAAAACTTTTCGCTGGGAAATTGAAACGTTAGTGGGATTTTTCCAATTCGACGCTTTACGGCCGCTTCGAATTTAGGGCCTCGTAATGGATGCCGAGGCGTGCGCTTTGTTTTCAATAAGGAGTGCAAAGTCTAATTTCATAAATCTCCGCAACAGAGGCTCAAACGTTTACGACTTCTAAATTTCAAACAGACTGTTAAGTTTTCTCATTTGCGCGACTGCGGCTTGGCTGGCAAGTTTACTGTTGGCAACGACGCGGGAGCCGTGGCCGATTGGTAAAACTCGGCTGTATAATGTTTGACTTTGTCGTAAATATTGGACTTAGGTATCAACATGGATGAGTATCACCCGTATCACACACTTAAGTGCACTCGATAATATATCCGGTTTTAATGGAAATCCGTAGCATTGTTCTTACAATAATAACTATAATCGTCTAAAAACTCTATCTATACTATTATTATAACCATCATTTAAAGTCATGAAGAACGGATGGATTTGTAATAAATAAATGGGTTTTAGGCCATCTGACCAAATTGTCAATAATACCATTGAGCAAGTAGATACATATAAAGAATTCCATTATCTGTCTATAGCAAAAGAATTCGGCCCGAAACTGAGAAGTATTTTCTCAGAGTTGCAAAGTACAAGCTTCGATCCAAATTGTATAGAGTCTATACAATTTAGATCTATGCTTATACTATTAAGCAAAGCTTAGAATATTAGCTGTGCATATTTTGATAGCCAAACAACCTTTTTAATTCAATCGTCAGATTTTGCTCTAAATCACCAACTTTGAGCTACCAAGAATTTACCCAAGCCCAAAGACAATCTGGATAATCAATGATACAGAGCCATAGAAACATGTATATATGTATATTATATGTATGTATATGAAATAATTCGCAAAAATTTTAACCGGAACTTTGTACAGTAACATATTAATAATATTAATATGTAATTTATCATTTAAACTTTAATAAACATGTAGACTAACATTGTTATCGCATAATATCATAGTTTGTCGTAAACATTAAAAAATCTTCATAGTAGATTTTTACTAACCTTAATCAAAAACACTGCCATAATCGAATTAAAAGATACTATAAAAATATAAATCGAAACCAAATTTAAACTCAGATATATACATAAAATGACTATCTATTCTAAAATGTTTCTCTTTGTATTATTTATTTAACATTATATTTTTTTTCTATTAATTGGACCACCAAATCGAGAAAAGTTTCAAAAAAAGATAGCATGTTTATTTTACATACAACGAAAGGATTAAGTCGCCATTTCTTTAACGTTCAAAAAACTTTAAGCCAAGTTTACAGTACAGGCGTGATAATCTAAATATAAGTCGTAATCATCGGCGACAAAGCAAATCACTTTCTCGCCGCTTTTAGCCAATATTACGCTATTAAGACATAAACATCAACAGGTACCTGACAAAATCTTGCCTATAATAAATAGCAATAACGTTTCAAACCTAAGTAGAAGCAAACGGTTTGAAACACTACATCAAGTTGTATCCTATGCCAACGTTTACACCTAGAACAGTAGTTGGTCGTTGAAACAAAAGTAGGCGGGCATTTAAATATCCCTTAGGAGGAGTCATGAATATTAGTACGGGTAAGCGGACAATTATTGATCACTTCCTCTGATACTGAGACTTACACTTGAAATATCCACTCGTACCACATCGTACGAACTTCAACCAAGGTAAGGTCAACTCAACTTCAGACCCTCGAAAATCGAAGGAGCCACCGTTTCTCTCTTTGCATTCCATGATCCAGATCGACGTCCGGAATAGAGAGTTGAACCCACTTCGGAAACAACTGGATCATTCAGATGCAGACACAAAAACAACTAATTGTATAACTAACATATACAAACTGTATTTAATTAAGCAAATAGTAACAAGCAACTTTGGCAAAAAAAAACAGAAATAAAGACACTAAGGTTGACACAAAACAAAAATATACTGAAAAGACGAAAATAACTTGTATTAATAATTTAATGAAATTTAATATGTTTTGAGTTAACATTTTTATACTTGACTATAAGATGAATCTGTTTCTAATTGTGCACTCTTCCAAGAATCCGACCAAAATTATTACAGAGTATAAAAATTAAAAGAAATATTTTGTGTATGAAGATTTAATGAGTAACGCACGAAACAATCATTAAAAAAGGATATTCAAATAATGTTTGAGAAGTAGTAGTAAAACTTTAAAATAAATTCAAGTATTAGGGTTTAGTTTAAAATAATAATGGGACTTTTAAACATTTATATAGTTTATAAATATATAGTTTATACTTTAGATTGATATTTTATTAATTTTAAAACAAATAAATTATTTTGTAATATTAAATATTTATAGTTTAGGTATATATGAAAGTTTAATGTACTAAACCAAATGACTTTCACTCTATCTTTGCGTTACTGAGCTCATTGCATTTTTCTATTTTTATGTTTTTCTGAAATCCACTGCTTATATAGAACTTTACAACCTCCGAGTTGCAGTTCCTTGACCTTATGCTCACCGTTAGTGGTAAAATGGATGGCTTCCCGCTTGCATAGATCACCAGTCAGCTCTAAAAACGTTCTTTAACTGTTTTTTAAGATATGTCTTTCAGCGATGAAGCACCGCGTCTTCCTATTCGTCCAGTTAATAGTCTGAACTTGTGTATAGCATATTTAAAGAACAGCCTGAACTTAATTTGGATAGGATGTTATTAAAATTATGTTTACTCTTTGACTATGACTAGGTCTAAGTTTGTATCTTAATTATTTAACAATCGTAAAATTGCATAAATTTAATTTCTTCTAATCTAAATACGAAACACCCAACTAAATATAAAAATCTGTTTTAATCGATAAATGAACAAAAATAATACTATAAAAAAATCAAGTTACAACCTCCTGGAAATATTTTAGTAAGAATATATATTTTATCGGTGTCCTACTACTATTATCAAGGTTGTACAACTGATATCTTTCCTATAACACTAATGTATTATTTTTATTAAAGAAAACGCCTTGCTCATCAAAATATTATAACACTCAAATAAAAGGATTTGGCAAGCTCTAGCGAAATAAATCATTTAAACACCTAAGATAGGACAATAAGGACAACAGCAAAAAATACGCCGGATCCACAACAACAAAAAGCGACACCAGCCACCATCCATCTTCCCTAATCGTGATTAACTTTATGACTTTGCGATTGCGAAATTTTTCTCCATTGTCGTTCCGCATTCCATCTCCTTAACGCTAAAAGCAAGAAGAGCATGGCGACTCGAAACATTCGTAATGTGTCCAATAAACTTAGTTTCAGTGGGGAAACTTGCGAAGCACCTAGACTGCTATTTCATATTTGATGAAATTTGTGACGGGTATCGGGGGGTGAGTTTTTAAGTTTTGCGACCGCCGAGCGAGGGTATTATTGCATTTATAAAGTTTTCCAACCCCAAAGGAGAAGGCTGCACCAACACCAGCGACCTCCTGACGATGGCTCTTCATCTCGCGACTTTCTACCGGCAAAGAAGTGCCTCTGGGACAAGACACTTTATACGATGACCGACTCTTTATTATCAAGAGACTCAGACGTGCACTTTTATGCGCGCCACAAATTCTTCTTGTGTTTTTTACTTTAATTTTATACATAATGAAACCGTAAAACAAATAGTGTGGGACAACCGCGTCTGCGATTTTATGAACACTCCGCCAGGGTTTGCTCTTTAGAAACTAACTACTGTTTTTATATATCTTCTGGAAAATTAAAAATCATATTATATAAAACCACGCTCCTTGGTTTGTTTCTCACGCTTTTTCTCTGTGTTATATATTGTATGTATAAGAAAAAACGATACAGAAATACTATATAAAATTGGTAAAATCACATCTAATAAAAATATTATGAGAGAACTAACACACATATACTTCCTTAGTATTATTTATATTCTTCTCTAGATAGAAAACATTGCTAAGGCTTTGAAATCTTCCACAAATAACTTTCTAAAATCAGTTACAATATAGAATATTTTAAGACAAAAGCACTAGAAATGCACAAGACCGAAACCAATTTTTTTGGTAATCCATCCAGTATCGCATAATGCAACTGCTATGTAAGGTTTTAAGGCGGTTTAAATAGTAAGTCGATAAAATAAATATAGTACGCAGAAGACAAGAGCAATATCCTTCAAATTGCATAGGCGCTTCATAATTGCAAAGTCAAATTTTCAAGTTAGTTCTCTTAATGGAACAGTCACACAAATAATGCAATAACATGAGATGAAATTATTAAAAAATACACATACCTTATCGAGTTTAATTTTATAATCCAGAAAAAAGAACCGTTCCAGATTAAAATCTGCCTAACAAAAACATAAAACTTTTTAAATAAGAAGCCAGTACAATGATTGCGCTAATCCAAAAAAAATACATTCCTAATATAATACGAAGATAGCATTTCAGTCGGCCGAAAGTAAACGCATTTTTAATGAAATGAAAATGCGAATTTATTAATAATTGACTTAAGAAATTAACAAATAGCATAAAAGCTTTCCTATCCACTTTCCCTGGTAAATTAAAGGTCATACATCAAAGAGGAATTGACGGCTTCGAGTACGTATTGAAAAAGTTGAGTCACCGCTAGGGCTTTGTCCTTCAACGGCCCTGGCACACAAAGAAGCTACTATGAATACGAAGAGACTGATACAATTACACTAAGCAAGCTACAAAAGCAGAACAGCATAGCTTTAGTAACAAGAGACAAATAATATGATTATATATTATATTATACAAGGTAAGTCATAAGTTTTTGCACTTTTTAAAACGCTTTTGAGTGGAAACCGCGCTAAGGAGAAACACGCGGGCGACAGCGCGCATGAATTTGCTGCTTGGAAATTTAGTCTCAATGGATCGTTTCACGGGGGAACAACGCGCATTCTACGTAAAACAGTTCGTATGTGAAACAGGAAGTTTGGGAAGACTGGTTTAACGCTAAATAACGCAAGCGTTCTGCTGCTATAGCGATATCAAGATCAAATTTTGAAACTAGACTTGAAACTACATTCGTGTAAGATGCAATTGGTGCAAAATTGGACAACCTGGCATACATCCAATGTGACCATACCGATGGTGAAGATACTTTTTTTAACAAACTGATCTCGTATAAGTAAAATCCCATACCCCCCCCCCTCTCCACCGCAGCCCATTTTTGATATTATTCATGGTCGTCGTGTTTACTTAAATAAATCAGCCACAATAACCCAACTTATTAAGCGAATATTCGTCAATAGATAGCCAGCATCCCACGGACTTTGTGTCATAGAGTTTTAAAACATATGTACCAGATTCGAGAAATGCCAGCGACGGAATGGTAGACATTTAGACAATATTATTTTTAAGACATAATTTTCCCAATTGTATTTTTTTAGGAAAATAAACATTCATTGTCATTTGACCTGTAGATTCTTTTTTATAGAATTTTTTTATTAAAAAATACAAAAACTATAACCAGCTGCCGCTAACTAGCACATTAAATGCGAAATGAAGTATCTACTTAATATCAACGCATACAGATTAATAAGAGGCCATCAATACATTATTAAATTAAACAGTTCTCCATTTAAATCAAAGTATCGCTTAAAAAAATGACTAAGATAAATATTTTAACGATACTTATATTTAAAACCTAATTATTACCAACCCAAAAAATACTATTTTTTACAGTCCTCATTATAAAATTCTAACCATAATTTTGTTTAATCAATATTATATAATCAGGCTCAAATTGCATAGCGTTAATGTTGACATGATTAAAAATACGTTGGGAGGGTGTAGGATAACCATATATTTCCTTTCGGTACATAGATATATTACTGAAGCACAGAATTTAAATTAGCTTTTAACAATAATAATAATAATAATAATATAAATTATACTATATACATATATAAAAAATATTATTTCCAGAGAGATACAGGTTATATTTTTAGAACGCCTTCACGGGAATAGAATCGACCTGAATGACGTCATATTTAAAATATTAAAAACAGACTTTATACTGCCAAAATTAGTATCAATTTAATAATATTTTTCTTATTACATAAATTGCAAATTTATCCACAATTCCCGTGAGTCCCGTTGCGATATTTTTTTTCTTCTGGGAAGTGAAAAATGTCGCAAAACCGCAAACACCAGTCGCGCTTACAGCACTTATTAGAGGTAACAGAGGCTGCAGTATCCGTGGGAGTGGCATTTTTCACTTATGTTTTAATTAAAATATCTTTTATACCTGCGCGACATTATTAAGCTTGCACGGAATGCCATGTCAAATTTTTATTATGAAAACAAATGAAGAGATGTCCCCGAGAGAGACTCGGGTGAAACCTCATAACAAACGTCATATTTCTTGTGCAGTCTGCGTACAATGGCATAGGGATGCTGTGGCAGCTCAAAAATATGCTCACCCTCGGAGAGTTCGCATTTAATGAAACTTTGCTGTATTCAGACACCGATATATTATATAACACATTATATAGAAAAATGTGGCACAAGTTATATTATTGTACTTAAAATGAGATATACAAATATTTGCATTGCTTCAAAATACTTCCCTAAATTCTTACAGTGATATTCGTTTAGACTCCTGATAACATGCAGAAATTATTGGTGCTCTATTTTTAAGACAAACTATCTATTATGAGGTACCTAATATTTATATATCGTGGATATGAAAATAACTTAATAAAGAATTACTTCATTAGTACTTCAACATATATATGCTTGCTAACTGCGTTTTAAATTTTACAATCATTGATGTGTTTTAACTGAAATATCATCCCGTGTTACTATCTGAAAGCTATGTGCCACACGATTTATAGCAGTGAAGTCAGCAATTAAATAAAGTGTTACCTGTATATTCCAGCAGATTTGTCTCGATGTATACAGGCCTGCTGAGAGGGCATAGGAGAGGGACAAATTCCCGGAGCCTGTTCTTCTTGAGGGGCCCGACTCTGAAAAAAACCATAGCAAAAATATATTTATATTAACTTATATGTATTACAGGGCTATCAAATTAAACATTTGATAGATTCACAGTTTGCTTTTATCTATATTTAGCACCTTTTTTTGTGTGCCATTGTTGTAATTCCGGTTAATTAAACTTTAAAACCAACACGTATCCTTTTTCTAAAGTGAATTAGTAAATACCCATCGAGTAGAAGGCTTATTGTAAACTCTAAAAATAAATTATAAGAATACTTTAATTAATTTTGTCACAGCGTTTACATTCACCGGGGTAACCGCAGTAACTGAATAACGAAGTTCATATTTCAAAGCCTGTCTGCCTCATCAAAATTTTACAATCGACTTAAAAATGTATGTAAAAAATACGTGAAAAAGCACTATAACTAATAGTCTTCATTAATCGTATATGATATTCCTCGTAGAAAATCATTTCACGAATATATCATACATAATTCATAGTTCATTGTTAATCAAACATTATCACGGTACTACGTATGTGATAGGGCTTTTCTTGAAACTTTTAAAAAGCAAGGAGATTTTTCTTCGGCACCCTTGTCTTAAATCACAACTTTAAAAAATTACTAAAAATATCGTATTTGCAAAAATATTTTTCCGATTTCAAAAAATTCTGAACCGTTGAGCTATTTATTATATATATATATATATATATATATATATATATATATATATATATATATATATATATATATATATATATATATATATATATATATATATATATATATATATATATATATATATATATATATATATATATATATATATATATATATATATAAGTGTTTGCCGACCCTTGCACTAGATAATAATACATACAAGGCACACAGTGTCCTCAAGCTCCTTAATTAATGCGCGTATCGCAAGACAAATACCAGAATTTTTTAGTCTATATTGCATATGTTTTCTATATGCTGATGTAAGCTGTAGTATTCTTGAAATATTACACCTAAATAAATTACTACTTCTTTGCGGTGTAGTACATTGCTATTTAAATGTGTTCGTTCTCGAATTTTAGATGCTAATTTTCTTAAATCAAATTTAAGTATTTTGCTATCCTTAATTGAAAACTATTTCAAGAAATTCTTTAAGATCATCGGCGAAAATGAAAAAAAAATGGTATTACGAATAGCTTTATTAAAAACACTTATAACAGAAAAAACATTGATGTGACGAACTTAGAATCTTGAGAAATTCCTGATATGACAATGAATTCAGACGATTTGTATTGCTTATATTGAAAATATTACCGATTATTTGAAAAGTATTACTCAAAAAAATAATTTCATGGGAAAACCCAAACCTATTTTTATTAGAAATTAAAGCACGACAAACAGTATCAAAAACATTTTTAAAACAGTTTAGATAACATATATTTGACTGCATATATCAATATTTTTCGTCACAAAATTATAAAAAAGAGCAGATTTTTAGCTACTGGTCTCGATACACGAAAATCATGCTGCCGATCAATCCTCAATGTGGTTTGAAGCATACTTATGCAATATGATTTCGAATACTCGGTGTTGATACAATCGACACGAGCCTGTAATTCTCCATCATAACTTTGCTTCCCGTTTTATGTACTTGTCACTTGTGCATACAATATATACAAATATTTGTTTTCAACGATAGGTTGAAAACAAACATTAGCGGATGTGCCATAATGTTCTGTATTTTTTAACCATACCAACTAGAATGAAATCAAGATCTGCCTATTTTTTCGCCTTTAATTTCCTAAAGCCATACTGAAGGTCAGAAATTGTAAAACTATCAATCGATAAATATAACGCGAGAGACCTTCAATACGTTTCGATAACATCTTGCGGGATCTTCAATTTAACAGTTATACCAATTTGTTGTCGCCTAAAAAATTACTTTAAAATTAACAGCTCAGCCATACACTTATATCAAATTACTAATTAATGTTGACTTATCATAACATTTTAACTGTATTCATTGAGTTGTGAATCCATGTTGTAGTTTCGATATCGTATTACGCCTAGATCCTTTAGCTTTACAAGCATGATGTTTGAATTACGTGCATAATACAAGACAAACTGCAAGAGTTATAGCTTCACGATCTTGATACCTCTTCTCATATTTATCGAACCAGTTTTCGCAAGTCATAGTTTACTTACCTTACTCCACCCGTCTCAACAGTGTCGAGCGCTAAACAACGACGCTGTCGACGGAGTTTGGCTTCCGTTTTCCTTTGATTCCCATATTTATTCCCACTCAAAAAACCTACAAATATTTTTAAATATTTTTCAGGTTCTCGCGATATGGCAGCTCCGATGAAACGTAATAAAAGCGGCCATCCATTACTCCGATTGTTATTTTTATTTCACAAAAGACAAAAAACGAGACAGCACACAATATTTTTTCAGTGCGCAAAAGCGCGACATAGACGGCAATAAATTAGATAGGCATTTTCGTGTTCGTGTATCGCCACGAATTTAAATCGAGTCCAGGGCCGGCTTTCGTATCGCGCCGGCCAACTCGGGCGATAAATAGAATGCATTTCCTGCGAAACGGGGCACGGCTCTACGGTTTTGACCATCAATTCGCCGCCGCAGTCCCAGGTAATATGCATCATCAATCGGACGGCCGCTACGACCGCATCCATTATTCTGATCGATTGCCTTTTTATGATTAAACCCCGTCGGCCATCGATCACGCGACGTTCATTTGACAGTTTCGAATGCGGAGCCGATTGTCGTGGTTCTATTATTTTTTTTATTACTCGCTCCTACGCCATTTTATTTTCATTGACGGCCTAAAATATTAATCGAGCGAATTAATATGCAGGCGCGACGGCGATACTATCGATATTTTGTTTATTTTTGTTTCGGCCACACGCGAATAAATAAACGCGAACCGAACCACTCCGCGTCGGTTGTCTCTCGATGGAGTGACTGATGCCATTTTCTAATTCGAACGAAGCTTGCATAAATTATCATGTTGCAGAGTTTCCATTCAAAAAACAAACTTTTGTACGATTGATTTGTGGCTTTTAATAAAAAAATATCCACCGACAGTAAAACAGTTAATGGAAACGGATTTTCAAAACGTAATCGTACACGACATTAATAGCTCGCCAATACAGCTCGTTAAACAAAAAATGTATTTTAAAAAGATTAAGATCAAAACCTATAGCAGAGATTAACTAAAACTATCACCAATTTTTGTAGCGGAGGCTCAAGACATTTATACCTAATAACGTTAATAAACTCAATAACTATGGCATATGCAAGCAAGACAACAACAATGAAGAGGTTAAAATTAAATTAAAAATTGGCGATAAATACAGCCAGGGCCCGGGCTCTGGGAAAACAATGATTCCGGGCCTCATAACAAAAATGGCACTTCATATATTTTTTAAAATCGTAATATAATTTCTTGAATAAATAATAATAGGTACTTTCTATGCTACAAATACATATAAAAATTAGCCACCGTTGCGACATATTTTATGCGAAATATTTTAATTAAGCATTAAATCTGATAATTATCTGATAATTAATCGTGTTTTTTTGCTGCTCAATATTGCCATATAGTGAACTTCTAGTCCAGGTTAAAAGTAATAAAATTGTGACATCGCGGTGAAAACGCTCGATTGTCAAGCGTTTATGTGAATACCTTTTATAACACTATTACGAGTAAGAATCGAATAAATCACATCTAAACCGAATTTTGCCCAATAGGAGAGCGCAAAAACAATTATCACTTCTCAGAAGGCAAAAATTCACGTCAAAAACAATAAAATCGTGTCGGCGTCGCTGCAGTGGGAACGCTCGTTACCGAGCGTTCCCACTGCAATGACGCCGACACGATTTTATTGCTTTTGACGTGAATTTTTGCCTTATGAGAAGTGATAATTATTTTTGCGCTCACTTATTGACCAAAATTCTGTTTGAATATACTTTGATTAGCCCTTTTATAATAGAAGCCCATAGTAAAATTGGTAAGGATAGCTATCATATTCTTAAAACATATTGAAATGCAGACAAATTATGGAGCAATATGTGAGATATAATGTCCGACTGTACTTATATTTCCGCTTATTTTCCCTTAAGAGATGAATTAGCTTAGTTTGTAATTTGCACTTGACCTATTAAAAGTTATAAAATTATAATTAGTTTTAGAACTTTCATTACGTTAGATTTGGGTTTGAACAGCACATGGACGTTTCGCAACTGTAAAATTGCGTTTCATATACATTTTAGAGCAGCATATTAGCGCATATCAGTTAAATTATATTTTCGCTAGTAGAAATATAGATCTAATATTATTATTACATATAGAAAAGTAGAAATAATATAATTTTACTAACACCTGCCAGATAATTTATATTTTCACTGGTAAAAATATATATCTACAGGTGAAAATGTATTCCGATATGATTTTACTGAAATGACATATTTAAAAAAAAATAGAATAGATTCGAGACTGTTTTTATTAGATTTTAATTAAGGACTAACCACGTGAAACTAAATCTATTTCGTTGAATATTTCCTTTTATGTCTAATATTTTTTAAGCGTTTAAAAAACAATAAAGTCAACAATAATTTTCAAACAAATTCTAACACAAACTGAGCTGCGTCATAAAAATACAATCTTTCCCTTTTAATAATAATAGTTATTGCGAATGTACACCTAGAAAGTGGGTGCTTTTGAAGGCAATGTTCCGCTCCTATTATTTTTTGTATGTATAAAAAGGGCTAAAAGAACTTTTACCTGAAATACACTAGTATATTCATCTCAAACAACTGTAGTTGATCAGATTCATTATTTGAGATCGATTTTTACTTTTTTGAGAATTTTTTACTAGCGAATGTTAAAGACAATACAAAAATAATGACGTAGAATATGCAAATTGCAATGAAAATCACCCATCAAATTATCAAACTTCACAACTTCAAACATAATAAATCGAACCAATCAACGCAAAAACAACATAGTCAACCGAGAACAAGCCGACATATGTATAAAAAGTTAGAAATGACGCAACGAAATATTTAAATAAAACAAGGACTTATCCGAAATAAAAAAAATATAAAATAGCTAATGCAAAAAATAAGTAATGTGCTCAACTTACTAACAATAGTTGTTTCTAAAATTTCACAATGACTGTCTTACTACATAAATACTTATGGAACACACCCAATAAGCAGTGGCTCATTTTCTATCAAATATCTATAATTATTAAATAAAACATTAATTTGGTTTATTTATTAATTTGATCCTGCCCTTGTCTCAGAAACAGAATGATAATTTGCCTCCTTAACTAAGAAAAGTTGCCTATGACTAATTCCCATATACTACAAGTATTTCATTTTAGAATACCGGTAATATCGAAGATAGATTTTCACCCCAGTACCCAAAAATTTTAGCAGAAATATATAGGTCATCAAAGTAATTACAAAAAAATATTTAGCGTATTCTTCCAAAAAAAATTTGGACAGATTGATGACTTGTGCTAAAAAATAACTAAAGTTTTTACTAAGAAATCATACAATATTTTAATTTGGATATATGTAATATCTATCATAAGTAATAAAAATGAAAGAGCAATGTTTTTTTCATACAAGTTAGTAAATGTGACATGTATAAATATTATTTTTTAACAGTAATTTGAATACTCGGAAAATATATTTTAATTTTCACTCACAAAGAAATCAATGAAAACTTGTACTGCGGATTTACATCTGTACAATGCCTCAAATTTAAATTTTGCACTGTGGATTTACATCTGTACATTGCCTCAAATCGAAAATTGAAATAAAAGAAATAGATAAAAAACTACAAACTCAAATCTGATTTATGTAGTCGGATTTTAGTTCATTCCATTATAAACCCACATAAATCAAATGATCTCTTTGTGAAGCGATCGAAAAAAAAACGTGTTGCATTCACAGCGTCCAACGTCCAACGAAGCGCCTACACATCTACTACATTTCTACCCTTCAGCGCTTTGGCACGTATCGCACGTATCGCCAGAATTTTCCGATTTTTCTAGCCACCCAAATCCGCATAATTGAAGTGAAAATATTTGAGGGCAGTTTCGCTCTGCTCTTCATTCCCTCTCTTTCTCTCGCCCTCTATCTTTTACTATCCTATCCGTGCCCTTTGTTCTTTTTTCGATTCGGCGCGAGGATTTGTTATTTTCACAGTGTCGTTTTAGCCGCCCGTCGGGACTCCTCGGCCAAATTGTTCCTTTTTATCCCGCAGCTGGACCGATCATGAAAGCTGACTCCGTAAAAGCTGAATTCGTAACATTGTGTGTCGTGAGCAATCTCTCGCAATATCCAATGTATGCAAATTAAGAAGCGCACTCGATTCGCTTTCGGCGGTTGTAAAAATGAAAAACGCTTTGCCGCAAAGTTGTTCCATCATTTTCGAAGTATACACGCGCTTGGATACAATATAAAATAAGCACGCGTGTGCATGTGTACCTATGTATACGAGCGAATGGTAGGATATAATATAAAAATGCAAATGTCATGAGGATATAGGGTAGCCTTGGGCGAAATGACATACACTTTATGCATTTAACATCTATGGTAGCTTGTTTGGGTCAATCATTTTATTGTATATTTTTTATTGCAGTTCTTTGAAACACCGTTACTTTTTTCATAAAATGATTATAATATATAACGGTATGATTTTAAAATTAATTATATTATTGAAATAAACGTTTGATAAAAATAATATTTTTTTATTTGCATCCTTGCTTAACATTTGTGGCAACTCTATATCTTGGGTATGCATAGTTTTTTTCTTATGTCTAGAGTGAGAAATTCATATCATGACTAATGCAACTCATTATTTATTTCTTTGGCTTATGAAATGTTTATGCATAACACATTTGCCTTTGATATATCAACTTTCCAAAGCATACTCCCAAACCTCCCGAATCAATACAGAACCGCGTGTAATTAATAAGACACAGTGCCCAATCCGACCGTGCGCCACATTACTGGCATACATTAACAGAAAGCGTGCGTTCATATGATACCGCACATTTAACAGACACCCGATGGCAATAAATGGCCATCCATCCACGCCACAGTGGGCGGCTTCGTCTACTCCCACGAACATATTATTTAGTCGACGTACTAATGACCATTGTGATGACGACGATGGTCTCGTGTATGTATATGTGAAATCTGCGTCTGGTTATTGACGTCGTTCTAATTTTCCATCATACACAGAGGTGCGGCATTGTGACGGTCGTGAATACAAGTGGCGTAGCCACACTTCCGCATAGCACATCCATTGGCCACAATGGCGCCCAGGGACAAAAGCGACGTCCATTGTGTCCGACTATCCAGGTGAGCGACTCAGTGTTTTGAAGTGCTCCGATAGATTCGGAGGCTATACGATAAATTTCGTGGCCAGCCCGCCGGAACTCGGCTGGATGGGTAGCGATTTATGGTTAGGGGTCGTAACAGGTATTTTTCAATGTTCCAATAGCTGTTGGAAGTCGAGTAAACGGCTGAAAATTCCAGGTAATGTAAGATAATGATCTAGCTGCAGGGTTGTTTGCTGTAAACGTTGCTGCTAAAATTAAATCCGATTTTTATTATTTGTGAAAGAGTATTTCAAACACCACGGTTGAAACTAAGCAGACAATAATATTATTGTAAATGCATTAGCAGTTTCCAAGGTATCGTATAAAGTTTTGCTTTGGCAAATGGTAAAGCCAGGTACCTACTATTATATTTAGTGCTTTTAGTTTGGCATTGTACAGCTAGATGCAATATATATTAAACGTATTTTAAAATATTGTCGATTAAGAAATAAATTAACGAATTTTCTGAAACGACATTAATTATACCTCTACTGGTATTTTATTATTGTAAATCAGGGGTTAAAAAACGGAGGTATGATACTTTAAATTGCGTAATATAAATATATCAGACGTAATAAAAACTTTTTTAAATTTAAGCAACTACTAAATATGATGTTTTGAGCAAAAATTAAACATATCTTTACTAACAAGACGTATAAAAGCAAAGTAGAAAAATTAGTTGAACTTGAAAAGAAAAATTATATAGCTCTGACAATTTTTTCTAACCCAATTATTTCAGGAATTAAAAATATTTTTTACGGATTTATTTAATCCCATAATGTACTATTTATTAATATGGTATGTATATCAACTTTTCAGTTTGTATCAATGTATTATTTTAATTATCGTTTCACTTTAAAACTACTACTGTTTAAATAGTAACGACCAGCTAGATTTATTTATTTTAAATATTCCATTGCAACATTACGTTTCAACGAGGTAAACATAATCAACAAATACTGATGAGTAAATACCGAGACAACAAAAAATCAGTCTGTAAATTAGTGACATCTAGTATAAAAATGATAAACTATCAATACAGCTTTCTAGTTTTGAGGCCGAATGGGTGAAATTTTTTAGCCAAATATTCAAATATAGGTACAATTTTTCTAATATTGGAATAGTATTGTATCAGAATGCGGCTCTTATAAGTCAGAAAGTTGTAATTGAGTATTGGTATGGTGCTCTCTAGACGATCTGATGATATTTCTCGTATGTAAAACAAGCACACAAAAATTCTTGAAAAATAAAATATCAATATATATTTAATATTCTTTTTTATTAAAAATTACTTAAATGATTGTCATGACTTGACAGACTTCTCTATTGCTTCAAGATAGCCATTTAAGCATTTTTCTTAAGGAAAATCACTAATTGCCCTGGTCATAGATATTGAAAAAAAAAATTGAAATCCTATTTTTCTTTCTCCTGTGGCCATGTTAATATTAATAAACAGGGGTTACAGTAAGCAGGATTTTGCTGGAATGCCTTTCTGGATTAAAAATATTGCGTTTTATAATTAAAATAATGACATTTCTACTTCATATAAAGTTATTTTTTGTATTTTTCATCAAGTAGAATTGATGTTGTGGGCGTTAAGAATGGAAAATTTCTGCCTGAACTTTTCAACCTTGAAGAATTTGTAAAAGAGCGATAAAACACACAAACACAATATTCAGAATGGTCTATTTTTTAATAATATTTAACGTTTTAAGACGCAAAATGGCTTAGTCATAAAGACTTATCCAATCTTATTTAATTTCAGTAAAAATATTTTATTTACATTGAAAAATAATCGTCCTTTTCTATCATATATCTTATTGCGTTTTGGCAAGACTCCATTTGTGCTTCGGGACGACATTTTTCCACTTTCACCCTTGATAATAATAACTAAGGCAATCCATAATTAACTGACTACTGAATAAAATATTTTTTATAATTCGAATTTACAAAATATATTAAGCATGAATTTAAGAACAAAAAATCTAAATGGGCTCTAACTAAGACTTTACACATAATTATCGATTATTAAAATATGATTAGCAAGTTATTATTCTCTGTTGAATAAAACTAGATATAAATATTTAATTCGCTTTTGCTGAAATTTGATTGTATTATTTTGACTATTACATTTTTTTATAATCAATACTAACTATTAATATTTTCAATGAATATTTCGGTAATGCTAAACTTATTAATGATAATATAAAATTACTTAAATACTAATAATAAACAATAGATGGCGACATTATGCAGTTTTTAATAGATTAATAATTAATTTTTATAATATGGTAATTTAAAATTAGTAATATTAATTACTAGTTTTCAAACCTAGTATGTTCTATAATCATATACAAATTTAGTCATAGTTTAAATAAATAACATCCATTAAACTTGGTACAACTAAGTGTTAATTTATTATTTTATTTTTAAACAGGTAAAATGTAACCATTTATTGTCTATAAAATCTGTAATGTGTATATCAATCGCATACGCTTTTTTCACGTGACTATTTTACCCCGTAAACATATTGTGTAACACTTTGGAGTTAGCAAATTTATACTTTAAGCCATTGATAAACTTTTTCATTTAAAATTACAATATATCGCTTGGTTAAGTCATGTATGTTTTATGCTAGTAATTATTCTAGCTAGTTGTTAACTTCTCTAACAAAAAAATAAATATTGCTAATCATATAAATAATACTCCTTATTAATAGATAAGCCATTCTATCCATGACGGTTTCTGGTAATGCGATAATCTTATTACAATAATTAGATTATCAGATTACTATTATATAACGATTAAAACTATGTATGATATATATTTGATTAATTTTTGCCGAAATTTCTGCTTTTACAATAATAATCAATATTTTAGTTGAGAGACTAAAAAATAATACATTAAATATATATTATAAGATTATTTAAATATATTTAATTTAGTCTAAATTTAAATATATATATATATACACAAGTTGTGTCATATATTTGTTATAGATACAGTTGTATATTCATACAGAAATTCAATGGGTACATAGACATAAAGAAATGTGGGTCGTTACAAGTGTTAAAGAGTACAGACGTCAAAAATATGATATTGTTGATGGCGATATAGATACATACATACATATGTATCTCTCCCTATTCCAGTATTTGTATGATTATAATGACGCTTAAATCTTTGAGGCGAAAGCAAATAAAACCAATAGAATTATTTACAATGATAATACACAATACTGTAGCACATATGTATTATTTATATATTTATTTATATATTTCATGGTAGATTTATTTTAGTATTCATAGTAAATATATTTAGAATTACATTTTTAGAAATTGTAAACTATTACAATATCTAAAAATATATACAGATAAGATAATAGAATGAACATGTAGTACGTACTTAAAACGTCTAGTATGTTATGTAAATACGTTTGAAATAAATAAAAAATGTAACTAAAAAGTTATATGAAAGGGGACACCCGGGTTTGAACCGGGGACCTCTCGATCTGCAGTCGAATGCTCTACCACTGAGCTATATCCCCTGATGAGCGCCGCTCGAAATAAACCGCTAAAGAAACCGGTCGCGTGACTTAACCCGTTGACCGCCGCGTGTCCGTTTCAAATAATAATACGTACGTAAATCGAACCGCAAATAAAACGAAACAATTCGTAAAGGGTCACACACAACAAAGAGTGGTTGCGTAAAAAATAAAGGAGTGATCAGAGGTCATTCGTCCGTGTGTGTACGTTTTATTTGTTGTGCACTCCCGGCTCAGTTCGTAAAAGCCTACCCACACGTCCGAGACATAATTCCGAATTAGTGCCGTACGTGAAAAACATACAATCGACAACGGGTTAGTGCCGTTTTATTATTTGCTAAAGCTTTATTTATATTGTAATAACATTCCGTGTTGTAGGCTATTGTTGGACGATACGTTACCATAACGAGTGCCGTGCGGACAAGGCGTTTTTTTTTGTTGTCTATAGTTGTTCCATTCTTTATTTGTATTTATATGTTTTTATATTAAACTTGTGCTAGTGCAAAAATTTGTGTAAACTGCTAATGACTAACATTGATTTCTTCTTGTTTTTCCTTATCCATTATCGAGCGTTCTTTAACCAAAAACGTGTCAGATGTTCTTTAGCCAAGATCTGCTTCTATTTCTGCATTCACTTATTTTTTGTATCTTTCCTTTCTTCATTTACTACATTGTATTGTCCATCTAACTAGCATACGTATATAGATCTATATTTCAAAGTCGTCTCTTCCGTATAGAAGAACAAAGAAACATTAGCATTTTCAACTTAAAGACAAGCTCAAGCCATGTCCGTTAAGAACACTAAGAACTGGAATTCTTAATTTTATATTTAATTGCTAGTATGTGGTCTCTGCTTTGTCTAGTCTAAAGTATATCCCAGATGTATTTTTCATTTAATGTCCATATATTTAATGTAATTAATTCTGGCAAGTTATTTTATTTGTTACTTTACTTATGAGCGTTTGTAACATCATCAACATATCGCATGTTATTAAGTAAGATCAATATTTTTCTCCTTTTAACATTAGTAATGCTTTGACAAAAATGTTTTCTGAATGAAAGATAAAAATCATAAGGAATTTAATACATTGTATTATTCCCAGCTGTTTTCGATATTTTCTTATAATTTATCATTAACTTTCGCTTTTTGTTGCCAGTACATATTTATAATAATTCGGAGACCTTTGTTGTCTATTTCTAGAGTTTTTATTATGTTTATTTGTAAAAAGCCTTCTAAAATTCTATCTACCACAAGTAAACATAAAGCTAAAAGTATGTCCTCTTCCTTCTTTTGCGTAATAAATTTAGTTATCAATGTAAAAATATATTTTGTCATGAATTGTTTGAGGGTTCCTCAAAGTTCAACCTGGATCCTCTGCTGTTTACGTTATTTATTAATGACATAAATACGGCAGTTACAATTATTTAAAATTGCTTAAATGCATTCGATCTGTTGTGGACTCCTCTCTACAGATTGATTTAGAATCTATATGGAGATCTATGGAGGATTCCGTCTACCGTCTGCCTTTGATCCCGTTCGCCATCAAATTATTCCTATGTCTTGGTGGAAACGTTTTGACTAAATAAACTTCCATTGATAATCTCTAAATCAATCTTTGAAAGCAAGTGAAGGTTCTCTAAACTACACGTTAACAACGTATGCAATAAATCTTTCAAGATTTATTTCATAATACATATTGCATACATCATGACAATAAAGACACGATGAACCGTCGGCAGGAAAAAATCCAGAATATATATGAATTTATCATCTCTACAGTCAATCTACAGTGGCTAAATAAATATACTCTCTAGCTAAATAGGTATCTTCGTCATTGGTCTAGAATGAATAAGAACTGTAAGAAATTATTAGATGATAACAATACTCAATCTACGTTATGTATAAATATATATTAAAATAATATATTAATTGATTAAAGCTAGCTCTTCATTTATTTTAATATGTGTTAGGTGAAAAATAAGTAAAAAACACTTATGTGTTAAATGCGCCGTAAACCAAATGCAAGTTGCTGTCTAAAAAAAAACAACCCGAACAACATTCCCCAACAACCATTCAATACCACTTTACATACGCACAAAAAATGTATTATACTGACAAACAAAAACAAATACAATTGAAATGTTCATGATTGGGTAGACAACCTGTCAATAGTTGCTTTAAAGTACTCTAGAAAGTCGCGATCGCGCCCCTAATTCCTTGACATCAGTCCTTGAGAACGATTCTTTTGCACGAGCCAACCAACTTCTTAACGAGCTTTCCAAATGCAAAGATAATTTTGGCGATAGATATGCGGAACTGAAAAAAAATATTTCGGATAGTGCTTGTTTTGGTTTGCACCATAAAGGTTATAAGTTAAATTTTTAAATATTTAATATCATGATGATAATTTGTAACGAAAAATAAAATAAATAAAACATATTTAAATATCTCTAAAATATTTTAATGTATGTTTTTTTTCAGTTAAGCCACATACATGATTTATTAACGGTTAAGTTTGCTTTTTGGTATATTTTAATATGCTATGCTATTGTTTAAATAATACTACTACTAATTCAGTCTTGGGAAAACTGTTGATATACATATGTATAACTTCTATTACTTAAATGACTATCTATTGATTTTAAATAAAGTTCGATGCTAGTATTATAAATAATAATCTTTAGGTAAATTTATGTTGATAGTGTGCCGATAAGCCATTTCGCATTCGTATAAACTATAAACTACCAAAAAATCTATGCAGAAAAATCGTATAAAATAAATACGCCTTTGTTTGCGGATCCCATATGCGCTATGTATGCGAAAATGCCTATTCTTTTTTGTGTTTTATCGCATGTTCCATAATGAAATATGTTACTGCGGCCATTATATTTATCCAAGCTCGGTCTGAATCAATAAAGAATGTATTTTATTGCAGTGTTTACATATCATCCACTGTTGTTTTTTGCATTCTATAACCATTTTTGTAGGCAATTCAATATGTATCTATAAAAACACAAAAACGGAGGTTCAGACGTTCAGGTTTTTTTTCTATAATTGTATATCATACTATATGTGCTATATATAAAAATCTATGTATAAAATTTCCATAACGCTACTTCTACGAATATATTATTTATACGTGAATGTCGCTTACGTAGCGAAATTCTCATAAAAATGTTTTAACAAATTTATATGCTCAACGATAACAGCTCAGCCGTGATTTCTTTAACTATTGTATTATTGGAAGTATAATTTATCGGTAAATCTATATTCTGTATTCATGTAATAACAATAACAATATGCAATGAGGCATATAAAGTTTTATTACATAATAATAATAGAGGATCAAGTTTTCTTCAGCCTAAAAAAATATTTATGAAACTGGAATTGTTTTAGATATAATCGAAAAAATCTGAATTGTTTTGTATTTTAAATAAAATAATATATTTTTAATTTATACAATATGAATGTATTATAAATATTTTAATAATTATATTTAATATATATATATACTGTATTAAGTAAGTTAATATATTATTATGAAAACTTTTAATAAGGCCGTTGTAACGTAGTTAACGTAGAGCCGTCAATTAATAACAATTTAATTAATAACTTAATTCACATTGTCTGCGACCTTAAAATGTTACTATATTTTAAAATATTAAATGTCTAATGAGTTTAACGTATAATTTATGATATAATTTATTATACAAAAAATAAATTGTAATATAATTTTTAACTGAATATTTTCATTTTTATAAATTACGCTAATATAACAATTTAAATAATATATTTTATATTTTACTAATTTTGCATATGTGTACATATGTTGTTTAAAGTCGCACTAAGAAGTAGTAAATACGATTAGTGCGAAGCCAAAATAAAAATTTAATGTTTAAACCTTAAAGTAATACATTAATATTTTTATTGCAAAAATATTGCAAACTGTCGCAATTTCTTAATTAAAATGCTTTCAAATGGGTGTTGCTTAAATGTGATGTTACGTTCTTAAAATACAAATTATAATAAGCCACTGAGTTGTTTATATTTTGCATTTTTATAAATGAATCGTCGGTCGAAGTATAATATAATATTTATACTAAAAGAGCAAAAAATAACATTTTGGAATAATTTTATTTAGGCATAAATAAACAACGTGAAAATCAGAGGGGCCAAGGTTTGACCACCTGAGGAAACCTCGAGGGGGTAAAATATTATTTCGATAATCGGCCACCATATAAATTAAAAATATTTTCAAACCAACTTATTTTTTTTATTGTTTATTAAGCAATACGAAATTTTACGCCAGGATGTACTAAAGATATGTTAAAAAAAATATTTTTTGTAAACTTGGTAATGCATTTTATGCATAGTATATTTAGTTAGTATTTTATAGTTAGTTGCACATTTAATTAATTGAAAAGATCACATTATAATGTAACTATCAATCAATATTTCTATGAGAGGTATACATTTAAAATCAAATTTTTAAAATGTTAAAATATTATGCCACCTGAAGGGGTGAAATACTAAATTTTGCCATAGGTTACAAATGAGTTAAATCGTCCGAGCAAGCAAGATCTGACATTTTTTTAATAATAACTCATGATAAACCTTGTCATAAGTCTTTTCATCATAATGGAAGAATAGACTTGTCTGAAAAATAAAATTATTAAAATTAGTAAAGAAATGTTTAATTTGGAACTGTCCTGCATAATCGAATATTTCTAGTCATCTAATAATTATTCAACAATTAGCGAGTAATTATTTAAATAATCTACTATTGTGGCAATAATCTAATTTTACACGTATAGTCTAAATTACGCTTTAATCTATTTAAAGTAAGTACAAGAATAATTAAATATTATTTTCTAGCGCAGCTTGCTTTTTTTATTTATAGCTGAAGATAGCTTTGTTTGTTGTATCTGCTGTGTTTATGTTTTGTGCGACGTACAATTCGCCATCGAAGCAATATCGCCCGATTCGCACCGAGAACTTTGCCAAAACTAGGCTATTGTAATTTTGTGTGTTTCTTGTTCAAGTGGAGTATCCGATAGTAGAGTGAAAGACCAAGTTGAATTCGGTATCTGCGCTCGAGTCGGCAGTCGCAGACGGAAGGTTAAAGTTTATCGAGTTCAAAAGGAGCAGGCATTATCGTTGTATTAAAATTATTAGGAAGATCAGAGAGATCTGATGGATGAGATGTTTATGAAAGGAGAACGTTTATTGTAGGCTCTCGAGAGGATTTCGGTGCCTCGATCGTCGAGTTACAAATGGACTTTGAATAAGGGTAGTACCAATAATAGTGGTGTGTATGGTAGACCCGGGTCTGAAATACTTCGATAAGTGCGTCTTTGCAGTCGAAACGTGATATACGCACGTGCGACAATCGATATTTTAAGTGTGCGTTTTTATGTGAAAAATAATAATATATACTACCGCATGGGAGTGTGTGTAATATAATGTAACATGTGCGGTAGGTATATGCACGAGTACGTTTTTACGGTTCGACCTATTGAAATGTGAGACGAGTGTACCGAGAGAGCCTTATGGGCGTATATGGTGAGAGAACCTTATGGGCATAAAAATGTTCATAAAAGGTGTGCAGCACTTTGATACCTTCGGCAAATACCGATACCCATACGTGGACGGCGCTTACAAAGAAAAGCTTTTCCCCAAAAGCTCGCGCTGCGCCAAGATTACGTATGGTAAGTTTTATAGGGAGAATTTATTTTGTGCTGGACATCACTGTGTGAGATTTTCACGTTTGCCAAAGTGCTTAGTCACGAAGTGAGAATATGTATGAATTAATATTGAAAAATAATATTTTTAATAACCATTTACTTTGCTTTTAAAAATATGTATCTACGACCCTAAGTGTAAAACTCAAACCCCTTTAAGTGTAATGCGCATGTTTTCTTCTATAATTTTAATACATGTTTCAAGATTTTATATCACTAATTAATTAAGTGATTATAAAAACAACATCTTAAATCCATTATGACTAAAAAAATAGTTGAAAACTGCTATCTTGTATAAAAATTTTTTAATCAGTAAACTAAATTACACAGTATTTTCGTTAAACTTGACAAATATAGATTATAATTATTTTTTTACTTTTCTTTATATCATAAAAAATTATAAACAGCTTTATTTTGCGTTTTTAATAGTATAATAAACTATGTAAAATAACCAATACAAACATGGATAATTTAATAAATATTAACGAGTAAATATCTTTACGAAGTACATATTAAAGACTTCAATCCGTATATTCGAATACCGAATATATTTGCCCGTTTATTAACTATTCGTTATGTGATTATTTGTATAACTATTCGTAACGTATTTGAATATATTTGTAAAATTATATTTTTAATTCTATAATTTTTAAAAACATCAAAAAACGAGTTTTATCATTTTTAACTTAGTTCGCTTAAGTGGGCTGCGGGGCTGCAGCCCCTAATATAAAATGCATATTCATGTTTTAAATATTTGTATGTATATAACTTAGTCAACTATTTTTTTTTTAATTATTTTTGTCTCGAATAATATCTAATAATATTTTAGTTTTATTACTGATATTTTGCTCAATATTTCAACTTTTATTCCTCCATTATAAGCTCTGGGCAAGCACTGATAGGTTCATTGTTTTATTATGTACCGCTACATTATATTCTACTTAATTGTGCTCTATTTTGTATTCTATATTTTATTTTTTTATCTATATATTAGTGGAGGGGTAGAGGGTGGTATAGGCGCAAGATTGAGGGGGGGGGCAGCAAAAGGAAGTTGGTAATAATCCATAGCGTGGCATTATTCGTAAACTGTGATAACCAAAGATAAAATTTTACTGAAATACACTCACCCAAACAAGATCCAGTAGTGGTCAATTTTTTCGGAACAGCTGTGATGAAACAAATTAACCCTTTGAGCGGTATCGCCGTACATGTACGGTGTTTGATCTTTTACTATTTTGAGGTACACCAGATAGTTACATATTTACATATATTATACAACTGAATAAATAATAAAAAGAAACATTATATAATATATACACTATTTTTTAATTTGATTTTAAATGATTTTTATAGAAAATTTTACCAATAAATTAAAGAGTACGAAATAAATAAACCTAAGCAAAAATATTTAGAGGCTCTGGATTATTATGGAAAAAATTAATAGTATGCAAAAAATATGTAAAAGAAATTAACAAAATTTTAAAATTGTTAAAATAAATTATTAAAACATACTAATACAAAAAAATAGTAATTTAAATCAAAGCAATTAAACGCTGAGAATCACAGTTACTTTCTATAATCTACAATAAATGCAATATATAATAATAATAAATTAATAATAACAGAAATAATTGTGGAAAACTACGTAAAATTAAATCACACCTAGGTGTATACTAACAAATTAGCAAATGTGTATAAACTAACTCACTACTCAAAGGGTTAAATCGCAATTTGGAAACACACTAGAGCACAAGAAAACAAACTGTCACAGATTTTCAACTAGAACTGGACTAAGGCTTTCAATTTCAATTATTTGATAGATTTTCAACAAATGAATATTTGAATAATTAATCGAATGTTCGTAAAATATTAATTTATACCTATTATCTCGAATGAAATTTAAAAAAAATCTAAGAATGAAACAATGTTTTTGCGTAAGCAACACTGTTAGTGTACTTTTAAGAGCTATTTATTTAAATTAGTTAGTCTTAGCGTATTTGCTTACTGATGTTTCGCTATTTCATATGAATATATTTTATTTTGCTGTCATTTGTAGGTGTTTATTAATGTACAACAGTTTATTTATGTGTTTTAAGACTAATATTTGGTATTTATATTTGATATATGATAATTCAATACGCTTGCATTTTATTTTTTCTATTTATGATTTACCTTAATATAAATATTGTATTTAAAATTGAAAGTTTTTAACAATATATTAGATTTTTGCTGCGTGAAAATTTACGTCAATAATATTTGAGAAATTTTCACATAATGGACGTATTTAAAATCTGTGAAAAAAATTAAAATATGGGGGGGGGATTCTCTTTTGAATGAGAGAAGGCTTCCACTTCTTCTCACTCACTCTTGTCACTTAACAGGCGAGCGAGCGAAATGGAATGTATCTCACCGTACGCGTCTGCTAAAATTATGATGTTTTATTAACATACTGTTATTTTTCTAGTTTACTAAAAATCATTACTTTTTTTTAGAAAGTGCACAAATTTAATTCCCTAGTTGGGAATTATTTCTTGAGAAATTACTTATAAATAGCTATAATATCAAAAAATAAATTAAAATTTCATGCAGTGTTTGACAAACATTCTTTATGCATTGCTACATCTATTAATATTCTTAATTCGTATAATGATAAAATGAAAATAGCATTCCAACTGTTTTCTTTTGTTGTACCTAATATTTGGCCAATTCTTTACGGATATTTACGAAGTAGTCAAATCGTAATTTTCTAAAAATTCACTAATATTACGTTCTCCTTAGTGTTTCTTCTCAAGAAAAATAACTAATCGAAAATTTTCATTAAGCTTTTTTATTAATACGATTTTCTAAGCTACTTATTTTTTCTATACTACTTTTCATTAAGCTTTTTTATTATTACGATTTTCTAAACTACTCCAATCAACATAATATTTGCATTGGTTACGACTATTATATTAATAATCAGATAAAAAGAAACTACTCTACGTGAAAACTAGCAGATTGCAAAAATATATGGGGACTTTTAAAAGAGTTTTTTTTCTACCTAAAATTCTCTAACAAAAAAAACAAGGGTGTCCGATTTCACTTTAAGTTGTATGTGGTATTACATGCGTATATATCGACAAAAAATTATTGCTAAAATAAAAATAGTGAATATATTTGACATTTTATATTTATCAAAGTATTCGCGAAAAAATCGAGAAATAAAAATATAAAGTCTCATTTCTCGAGAAATGAAAAATAATCGAGAAACTAGATTGCTCATTTCTACTTATTTCTTTATTTATCAATTAAACGAAATTTATTGTCGAAACATACTAATTTTTCTACAAATTATATTATTGACTATTCCTAATCGACATAATTAACATTATAATAAATTTATTCTTAATTAAATATTTGGTTTAAAAATACGTAATAATTTCAAATCCTTTTGTTTATTATTATTTCCGGTTCTCTATCTAAAGTGACTTTGTGGTCTTCCGGTCCCAGCTATGTACCATTGCATCCTCACTGGAATGAATAACAAGCACTGTGCAAAGCTGTAAGCTCTTTAAACGTAATAAGTATCCATAATATGGAAACACACCGTCGCCATTCGCATACATTATGAAAAAGCAATTATTACAAATTCAAAACATGTGTTGGTATGCTGCGGTGGTTGTAGTGAAAGGAAATAAAGTTTTATTTACTTTCTGTGTATCGCAAACCTGAGAAGTATCCTCACTATACGCTCACCCTTTTTATGGCGTCCACTCGGATTCACTTGAGCAAACTTGCGAAGGCAATGGGGGATGGTGGCTGAAGGGTGTTTTTGAACTACGACGAGGCGGGGCGGTGTGACCGTAGAGAACCTTCCACTCCCAAAGCTGCTTAAAAGAATTTAAAAGCTAAAAACGATTCTTTCCAAACACCCAACGCGGTGTGTGCTCAATACATCTTTTCGGTAAATAAGATTGTCAGGGTCCGATATGTCCCTTGGCACATACATATTTTTTCATTTCATCGGCAATCTTTTGAGCAAACGCAATATTTGTGACGCTCCCGTGGTCACCTATATATATACGTGATATTTTTTAAGCATGCACCTGAAAATATATCAAAAATCAAGTAAATATTGTGTTACAAACATAGTCATAAAGCAGAAAAATATAATAGCGACCCCACTTTTTACTTTTTGTATATGCATTGTTGATTATCAGAGAGAGTAACTAAAACTAAAATAAAAAGAAAAAAACAATCAAAACTACATACATATTTTAAAGCATTAAGTTTTAAAACTTTAAATTATTATTAGTAACGTTTTAATTATTCTTGCTGTAAAAAAATATTAACATAAAACATTACTTCGCAGACTTAAAACTAAACATTATTCGTATGGATTTAAGAGAGACAAGAAATCTATACAAGCCATTGAGAAAGCCCACAACTTCCCAAACTTCTCAATATGTCTATGCACTGTTGAATCAGACTGGTTTAATTTCTCAGCCAGCTTATGGATAGTTTGAGTGGGATTTGCTTTCATTTCTACAGCCATGAAAACACTATATTTTTGCTGGTCTCCTACATGCAGAACTATTAATGATATCCTAATTTACCGTACGAAATTCTTGAACCATCTTTAACATTTACGGATACCAAATCAACCACTTAATACTTTACAAATATTTTCAGTGGTCTTAGTTGCCGATTATTTTCTATAATTCTATATAAATTATACATTTGGTAAACTTTCTACCATCGTAAATTTGTGTGCTAGCTTTTGAGTTATGTAATGCTATAGGATTTGTATACCTTAAACCTATGCAACACATAATGTGTAATTGTAGAAACGATTCTGACTAATGCGGGAATCCTTGTAATTTTTGAACGATTTTCTTTTTTTATTACAGTTACTTTAATTTCCCATTCTCTTTGTCTTCGTCATGACAATAAATAACGCTTGGTTTCTCCCAATTGTATTTTGAAATATCACGATCTGAACTTCCAAAACACCTATGAACAAAGCAATATATTTGGAAATAAATTCGCTTACTTTTCAGCAAATCATTATAAAACTCACTTATATCCTTGACGATAAATCTAATATTGTACGACCCATCCACGGAAATCGTACGTCATTGTCGACATTCAGAGAATATTATTATTTTATTTAGTTACGTTCGAAATGCATCCAAGCTACCTATTGTTATTTGTTTCCCCGTAAAAGTTTCTAGTCGACCGGCGTGTATCCTGTTTCGTGCAGGTGGACCAGAGCCGTCTTAAGGAATTATGCATTTTTGAGGCGCCGCTCGCCGCACCTGTGCAAAACCGGTGAATGCACTAATTCACCGTCGACAAAGTTGGACTTGCGAAAAGTTTTATTTGGGCTTAAGCACGGTAGGTACGTCAAACGGCACTGTTACAAATAAAACTCGTTATTTTGCGACTTTGTCGCCGGTCGGAACATTTACGACGTGACTGAATCCGAAGGTAAATAAACCGGGTGGAGGGTTGGTTGGGTTGAGTTGAAAATGGCGCTCGTAAGTGGGGTGTGTCGCCGCCGTCTTGCGGTTGTTATTTCTTGTACGTTTGCATCTGAAAGCGGACCTCGTATAATGGTCCCTCGAGTGGACATTCCACCGAGTCACCCCCTAAAAACTACCCCAACAGACGGTGAGTGCATTGCGAGAATGTTTCACGCCACTGAAAGGTGGACACGGGATGGTCCGGTGCCTGTCATTTTTTATTTAACACTTGTCATTAGCTTCGTTGATGTTCATGACTGCGGCGACTCGTGATAAAAAATATCAAGATTTCAACATACTATGCACCGCCATTAAAAATATATATTTATTTGAGAAAGCTAGATGTATATACACATATTCTTATATTTTAATCATAGATTTAAATTTTATTAGAACTCATTACAATTTTCACAAGTAAGTAGTGAATCACAATCTAGTGATATCTCTTTATTTTATGAAAAAATATCGTTATTCACCCAATGAAATTATCATTTAATTTTAATATTTTATGATTATCTGTTTTACTATGTATTTTTTTTGCGTATCGTTTTTTATATACATTTTTTCATGTATTGATATTTTATACTTTCGTGACGCATTAGGGTAATCTTTTAGATCACGATGGTTCTTATTTAATTTAAATAAATAAATAAATAACATACAATAGAAGCTCTAACAAGGGTTTGTAGAGCTACGATCTATGTCGAGATAATACGGACTTCGTCGAACGAGCTATAGATATAAACCAGTCTTGCTTTATTTCTGTATTTATGATATGTATTCCATTAAATGAATACGAGGAATTTATCAATATATATAGAATATCTACTCACATCATTAATTATATAAGTAGTTGATACGTTTCTGATTAATGCGTTTCATACTCTTGCTCAATTACGCACAACAATATACACCGAATCTGACGTAAGCATTTCATCCCCATTTATAAATTAACCTTTAAGTTAATCCAAAGCTTACCATAATTTATATAATAACACGAATAACCACTATTAATACGCACGCGTAATACAAAATACGTTCAAGCGGGCAAATTCCCTATATATAGGGTTTCCCCTTATACACACGATCAGGGTTAGACTTTTGCACAAAGAGCCGTTCTAATAGCGGCGCCGGATTACGGCCGCCGTGATTGATGGCCATAATTGTGTCCGAGTCGGGATAAATAACAGAAATTGCTGGATGTTAAACCTTATGGTCATCTCGGAAGCGCGCAAATCGTCACTATCTATGCGAAATTGTTACCGCCACCCCCACGCGGCCCCACCTCCCGTCTACCAAGTATCAATCACCGTTATTATGTTTACGTGAAAGGGTTGTATTGAAAAGATAAATGCGGGCGTGTCGTCTAATGCAATTTGTCACGTCACTCTGCGATGGTGTCGGAAATTCGACGGTGGCACGTAAACGTAATACGTCATAACGTAATCACTTAAAAATAAAAAATAATATAAAGTCATTCAGAGTAGTGATCCAATCACGAAATATTGCACAATTTTTAATACCTATGAATATTGTGATTAGATTATTTCTTTGTCAATGTAGTTTATCTATGTACAAATATGATGTGGCACGTACAGGATCTATTCTTGACTTTTTATGGCAAAGATGAAATGAGAAAACCTTGGTATATCTTTATATATTGAAAACTAGATTAAGGCTTAGTAAACAACAATAATATATTTCGATTATTATAATACTGCACTCGTAAAGATACTGAAGTAAAATAAGGCTCGAGTCCACACATAAGGTACATTTAATAAGTACACTTAATAAATAAAATAAAATTAATATTCGTAAAAAACAAAAAGCTTTACACACTCTAGAATTGGGAATATATTGACGGATGCATTGAATTAACTCATAAGAATCTTAAAAAAGTGTCTTTAATTATATGAAAGTACTGATGAAATTCAATACAAATAACTCTAGTCATTGTATGCCAATGGTATGTTTAATGAATTCTGTATTGAGCTAACTATTACTTGAAGTACCTCATCAAAATAAATAATTGGATTTCAAATCCACTGACGGTGCATCTTATATTTAAAAATCTAGATTTAGATCTTTAAAAACTATTTTCTACCCTAAAACTCGCGATATTACATTTTATAAGTGGTCGAAATCATACATATAAACTGTCATTCAAGTTATATGGTTTTGGGCTTTGAATCACAGACTCAAAATATTATGCTAAGTTGGAGCTGAACATAAAGTTTTGTTGTATCACACAGAAGTGCACTTGCTTTCATATGAACGAATCTAAACTCATGCTGTTAAATAAGTAAGTATTATACTATAATAGCTATATTTCTTTAAAAATAATAGAAAAATGTAAACTCACTTAAACTGGAATCATGAGAAGTGTAGTTTGTAAATTCTCTTCTAAATGAAGTGTGACTGAAAAATATTATTGTATTAATTATTTTTTAACAATGCTAATATAATTTTAATGTTTATTATTATAGTAAAAAAAAGTGTAAATATTATTGTCTTTATTGTAAATTTAAAATACAACCAATCGATTACGCCTTAATTACTTTTCTTAGAACACAAGTTTAGTGTGTATAAAATTTGTAAATTTTGCGTAAGATTGCTTCGGGCAAAATTAACTTCAAATACCGATAACTTGTGAACCGTTAATGCTACAAAAACAATTTTAAAAATACATGAAATCTATATTAAGGCATTTATCGGGAAAATAAGCACTCTTCTAGAAAAAATGTAAAATTGCTCGTTGAGCAAAAAATGTAATTTATAATGAAATCTTCAAAGAGATAGTTTTCAACTTTTTTTCGGGAGGCTTAATATATATTATATCAAGTTTATAATAAAAAACAAATATTTTTTAAAATAACTCAATTATTAATGAAAACATTCGTTATTTAATAATATTGGAAACGATTTAACGAAAAACAAGATTATTAAGATATTTGTATACAAATAATAAATTATCGACATAGCGACTATATAATAAGAAATTTCGATTACTCGTTTTTCTCTTCTTAATTAAATAATAAAATAGGGTTATTTAAACAAAACCAAAGTTTATTTTTAACTTATATCTACTAACCTTCTGTATTCCACTAAAACAGTGAATTCGAGTAGATGTCGTCAAGGCCTTCGACAAGGTTTGACATGTGTCATTATTAAAAAAAATTGCACCTCGGTTGCTCGGATGATTTAACTCGGTTATCTATGAGCTATTGAAACATAAATACAGTAGTTACAATTTCAAGTTTTCCTTTAAATAATTTAAAATTTGTTACACGCAATATTTCTATTGCAGATTGTATATCCTTACAAAATGATTTAAAATCTCTATAAAGATTGTCTTCCGTCAACGATCTGCCTTTCAGTGTCGGATATTCCGGTGAGTACATTTTGACTACAGAAACTTTCACTAAAAATCTCAAAATTACTATAGCATGTAGAGATTCTCTCTACACGCAAAAGATGTCTGCGATAAATCTTCTCAGATGCTCGGTTTTGTTATGAGGAACGCATTTCACTATGATTACCCGTTAGTAATTTGCGTTCTTTATAATTCTTTAGTTCACAGCATTTGTGAATCGGAAGCATCTATAAATTGGAATCCCTAAATAACCATATACTCCCTCTTAATTAAAACAGTTTAAAAAAGTTACTCGAGATACCTACATAAAATGATATTTGGCTATTATCCTATTTATAATCTCAGCGCCTTTATTTTAGTGGCTTCTCTAATTATAGCTTAGGAATAAACCATTTTAAAAAATTAGAATAATTTTTTACCTAATAATTTTCTTAAATTAAAATTATACTATATTTTAGTCAATATAATGAAATATAAATATGCTTCATATGTATTAATTCACATATTATTTAAATACTTAGCTCTCTACATAATTCACTAAAATTTTGACGACAATTATTAGACTGTAGTTATAAATAGCTCAATCTATAGCTTTATCATCGTTTATTTTAAATGACCTCTCCTTATTCTGATGTTTTAACACATAAACAAAACTTTGCTTCCTAATTTATAAGAACTACATCATTATGTCAATTCCCACCTCAAAAAGATATGAAGATTGACGATTCACGGTTTTCGGCAAATGTTCTTTATTCACGCAACCATATAGCTTATAACACTTCATTGTCTATCCATACATATACTTGAAATACAGTATGATTATATAATTTATATAAATTATTACTATTATATTTTGCACATTTAACTACATCGTTATGTAAATATATGGCGCTAAAAATTGCATTCGGAAAATACCACGATACAATACCCACTACTTTTATGAACAAATTAACGACTTTACAAGTATAAATAAGTTAATCAAATTATAAAATTTAAACATATCTATATTAACTTGAAATAGAATAATGAATATTTCGTTTCTTCTGAGGTTTCTTAGAACCACTTTAAAATAGTTTTCGAATATAAAATACAATTTTTTTCACCAATAATATAAACTTATTTAGAGTATTAAATCGAACGTCTTTGCTACTTTACATTTCAAAACAGAACATATACTAAAACTTATCATGAACTTCATAAAAAAAAGAATGCAAAGATGATGATTTATTTTGAGATAAGCGTTAAATAAAAGTAAATAATGCACTTTTTTATCGTTTCGTTTGTTTGTTTCATGCGGAGTCGCGATTGTAAAATTTAGGGGAAATGGTTCGTTCTATTCTCAACGTTTACAGCATTTTATGCCGATATGAAAAACTATTTTCTTTTAATTATATCTGAATAACGTTCTGTATATTTATTTTAAATCTGAAATAGTGTTCTGTTTCCAAATATTTTGCAATAACGGTGTTTTGGAAAGTCTCCAAACCAATTATATAAACATTAAACTATTGTATAAATTATAGTGTAAGGCAACAGATAACAAATAGTTTGGTCTATAATCTTTTATAAGCACTTAATTGAAATGCTAGATCCCATTAAGTTCCAACCCTCAGGTTTCACCTTCCATGGTCCTGCTATGCAAACACAAACACAAAATACGTGTATACGACCCCATCTATCAGGCAGATGAATAAAATTAGTATGTCGCCATTGTAGCATAAGCCCCGAGGAACATCACCTGTCCGTGTCTCGGGTCTTTAAAACACGAATAGGTAATAAAACGGTCGTAATGTGTCGATACGTAGCCGATTACTTTAAAGTAGTCTACCATGTTTTCCAACAGGGTGTTCCAGCGGTCTCGTGCGTTATACGGCCGTCT